>NC_081568.1:149138493-149174600 GCF_022355385.1 Mustela nigripes | reverse complement strand
TGAATATACATATGAATAATATACATATGAATATATGTATACCATCTTTATCCATTTTATCCATTTGTTAGCTGATAAAATGAACATTTGTTCTCTTTCCATAATTTGACTATTGTGGACATTGCTGCTATAAACATGGGGGTGCATGTACCACTTCAAATCAATATTTTTGTATCCCTTGAGTAAATACCCAGTAGTACTATTGCTGGATCATAGGGTATTACTATTTTTAGTGTTGGAGGAACTTCCATACTGTTTTCCAGGATTACTGCACCAGTTTGCATTCCCACCAACAGTGAAAGAAGCTCCCTTTTCTCCACATCCTCACCAGCATCTGTTGTTCTCTCTGTTAATTTTAGCCATCATGGCACTGTGAGGTGGTATCTCATCATAATTTTGATTTGTAGTTCCCTGATGATGAATGATGTTGAGCGTCTTTTCATGTGTCTGTTTTCTTTGGAAAAAAATGTCTGAATAGACATGAATATGTCTTCCACCTATTATTTAAGTGGATTATTTGTTTTGGGAGGTGTTTAGCTTAATAAGTTCTTTATATATTTTGGACAGTAACCCTTTATCAGATTTATCATTTGCAATTATCTCCTCCCATTCCATAGGCTGTCTTTTAGTTTTGTTACTTGTTTCTTCCACTGTGCAGAAGCTTTTTATTGATAAAGTCCCAACAGTTCATTTTTGCTTTTGTTTCTCTTGCCTCTGAAGATGTGTCTATTAAGAACCTACTGCCTAGGTCAAAGGGAGTGTTCCCAGTGTTCTCTCTAAGATTCTGGGGGTTTCCTGTCTCACATTTAGGTCTTCCATCCATTTTGAGCTTAGTTTTGCATATAGTGTAAAAAAGTGATCCAGTTTCATTCTTCTGCATGTGGCTGTCCAATTTTCCCAGCACCATTTGTTGAAGAGACTGTCTTTTTTCCATCAGATATACTTTCCTCCTTTGTCAAAGATTAGTTGATCATATAGTTTTGGGTCCATTTCTGAGCTGTCTATTCTCTTCCATTGATCAATGTGTCCATTTTGCAGCCAGTACCATTCTGTTTTGAGACTACATTTTTGTAATACAGCTTGAATTCAGAATCCTCATGCATCCAGCTTTGGTTTCCTTTTTTGAGATTGCTTTGTTATTTGGGGTCTTTTGTGGTTCCATACAAATTTTAGGATTGTTTGTTCTAGCTATGTGAAAAATGGTCCTGGTATTTTGATAGGGATTGCCTTAAATGTATAGATTGCTTTGAAAAGTATAGACATTTTAGTTTAGTTTAGTTTAGTTTCTAGATATGCAATTAGCCATTACTAGCTTTTGATGTAGTGTTCAATGATTCATTAGTTGTGCATAACACCCAGTGCTCATCATATCACATGCCCTCTTTAATGCCCATATCTCAGTTACCCCATCCCCTCACCCGCCTTCCCTCTGAAACCCTCAGTTTGTTTCCTGGAGTTAAGAGCCTTTCAGGGTTTGTCTCACTTGCTGATTTCTTCCCATTCAGTTTTCCCTCCCTTCCTCTATGATACAGAGTGCTATTTCCTATATTCCACAGATGACTGAAACTATATAATAATTGTCTTTCTCTGCTTGACTTATTTCACTTAATGTAATCCCTTCCAGTTCCATCCATGTCGATGCAAATGATGGGTATTTATCCTTTCTGATGGCTGAGTAATATTCCATTGCATATATGAACCACATCTTCTTTATCCTTACATCTGTTGAAGAACATCTGGGCTCCTTCCACCGTTTGGCTATTGTGGACATTGCTGCTATGAACATTGGGGTGCATGTGCCCCTTCTTTTTCTACATCTGTATCTTTGGGCTAAATACCCAGTAGTGCAGTTTCTGGGTCGTTGGGTAGCTCTATTTTTAAAGTCTTGAGGAACTTCCATACTGTTTTCCAGAGTGGCTGCACTAGCTTGCAGCCACTCTTACTACCAATAGTGTAAGAGAGTTCCCCTTTCTCCACAGCCTCACCAACATTTGTTGTTTCTTGTCTTGTTAATTTTAGCCATTTTGACTGGTAGAAGTTGGTATCTCATTGTGGTTTTGATTTGGATTTCCATGATGACAAGTGATGTGGAGTGTTTTTTCATGTGTCTGTTAGCCATTTATATGTCTTCTTTGGAGAAGTGCCTATTCATGTCTTCTGCCCATTTCTGGACTGGATCATTTGTTTTGTGGGTATTGAGTTTGATAATTTCTTTATACATCTTGGATATCAGCCCTTTATCTGTAACATCATTTGCAAATATCTTCTCCCATTCCGTGGGTTGCCTCTTAGTTTTTGTGACGTTTTCTTGGCTGTGCAAAAGCTTTTTTATTTTGGTGAAGTCCCAAAGTTCAGTTTTGCTCTTTTAGGATGGAATGTTCTACATTATCGCCCTTGACCCGCAAGGACGACAAGAAGCCTGCTTCGGTGTTAATGCTTCATTCCCCTTTTATTTAATGCTTCATCCCGTTTATTTGGTCAACTTCCTTAGCTTATATGCAGCAGGGTGACCAATAAGGGGCCAAGCAATGGGGAGAGCCAATGAGAGTCTTGTTACTATGCTGATTAAATTTGAAACAGCCAATGACTATGTCCTCCTTTAGGTGGGCTTCACCAGAAAGTTCGTTGTTTACTTGCAGCGTATTTTCCTGGCAGTGAGCCAAGCACCATCTTGCAATGGCGGGGACTTTCCCGGCCGGAGGTAGTCCCCGACACTACATAGTTCTGTTAAATCTTTCCACAGAATCCTTGTATTTATAGTGGGGGATGGGGGTGGAAAATGGCACCTGCCAGCTCCCTTGTTTTCAGAGAAGACCTGTAACATGTTCCAAAATCATTACAAATAGGTCTGTCTCCCATTTGCCCCTGGCATTGTGTGAACTGCCATTTTCATGTTGCCTTCCACGTGGACTCCTGTCTCTTGAAGGGATGCAACCCAGCTATCACTCACACTCCTGGCCAACCCTGTGGTGAGTCAGCATATTTTTTAAGTTCCAGGCTCCAAGTCCCAACTGTTTTTACAAACTCATGGATTTCAGTCCCTCTGGTTTTTAAAGACAAATGTTATGTGGTTTTGTATTACCCCTCTGAGCTCAGGATGGGAAAGACCATTTCTCTGCCCTCTCCATGTATGTCATCCTTGGGGCAGTCTTCCTCCACCTTTCTGACCTTCCTAACCTATGAGATGCAGCTTCTGCACTGTATTTAGTGGTGGAGTTTGTTCTGTCAGTCTTTGGATCACTTCCTACTTTATTGACTTGGATATTGACTTAGTGTTAAACATGGGATGTGCTGAGCTCAGGGTCCTCCTACTGGATCATATTCTTGATTTGTAACTTGTGTGAAAACATATGTAGCCCTGCCTCAAATGTTTTTTCCCAGAGTACTCCCTTCTTTGTGATGATTATGTATACTAAGTTGCTGTCCTTGGATACAATTTGAGTCCTTGGGCTCAAATAAACGTCTCTTCCTTTTTTTTTTTTTTTTTTAAGGTTTTATTTATTTGTCAGAGAGAGAGAGAGAGCAAAAGCAGGGGGAGCAACGGGCAGAGGGAGGAGCTCTGCTGAGCAAGGAGCCCAATGTGGGACTGGACTTGAGGACCCTGTGATCATAACCTGAGCTGAAGGCAGATGCTTAACCAACTGAGCCACCCAGGCATCCCTCTTCCCTGTTTTGTTTTTGTTTTTGTTTTTGTTTTTGTTTTTTGTTGTTGTTGTTTAAATCCTACAAGGTTTGTTCATTTGTGTTGGCAACAATGAGTCCCAGCTATATCCAGAATTCAACTCTGTCTCACTGCTTGGCTTGCTGCCACCTAGTTTAGTCAGAGGACCTTTTAGTAGCCTGTCAGTTGCTATCTCTGCTTCACTCTTGCACTCTAGTGTCTAATCGCCACATGACAGCCAGGACATCCTGGGACAGCAGACCATACCTTACCACACCTCAGCTCAAAGCTGTCCTCTTCACTCCGTGTCTTGCACAGACTGGCATCAGTCCCTCTCACTCAGTTTCAACCATACTGTTTTTTGGCTTTCTTTTTTGGCCTTTGTATTTTCTCTTCCCTCTACCTGAAGCCCTCTGTCCCCAGATACTTTACCTGGTTGCTCCCTGACTCCACAAATTTCTGCTCAAAAGGCACTTCCTGAGAGGTCTTTCTCATCACCTGCCTCTCTCTACCTTTCTTTCTCTGCTTTATTTTTTGTCACAATACTTATCACTCCCAACATATAATAATTTTGTTTATTTTGGGTCTTTCTCACTGGAATATAAGCTTCTTAAGAACAGATACTTTGTTTTCTTCTCTGCTGCCTCCAGGGTCTTAGGTAGAGTAGGGCCTTCTCTGGGCATGGCAGTGGGGGTGAAGGCAGACCAAGCAAGCTGAGGAAAGGAAGCTAGCTCACTGGGGCACATGGGAGACCGTGAAGTGGGGTCAAGCTGGCCAAAAGGTCACGAAGACCAAGTAAGCTACCAGAGAACTTGAATATTATCACTAACAGTATAGAAAACACCATCTCCAAATGCTCATGTCCTCCCTTCAGTCAGGAGCACAATGTGGTAAGAAACGATTATCCAAAAGTTGTAAATAGACAACACAGATAAATAGTGACAAACATTCTCCCTGCCTCAACTTTACTTAGGCTCCTCTTATCACTGGCCTGACGCCCTGAACTTGGGAAATTTCTAGTAGACGCTTCTGTGTAACTGTCAATCTTTCTTGTAGAAACTAAACTCCTAGAAGCTTCTGTGTAGCTGTTAGTCTTAACTTTTAGAAACAAGCTAACAAACTACTAGAACAGAAAAAGAAATATTTGAGGAAAAGCCTGCACAGATGAATCAGAAAGTGCCAGGAGTGACCAACAGTGACTTCAGCCTCATTATATTGTTAAAATCCCTTTCTGAATATTCATCCTGCACCCTAAAAGATCCAGAGTTTCCTCCTTTGCGGAGACACACCTTTGGAAATTACTCCCTGTCATCTCCTTATTCATACAAATAAAGATGGCCTTGTAAGGCAACTCCACCTGGTGTAATCTCTGTCTGTAACTCACTGGGGAGCAGGCACACTTTGGTCCAATAACTCTTTGAGCCCTTTTTTCAACGAGGTCTCAACCTTGGGTTTCCAAGTTCATCCTTGCACTTTTTTTTTTTTAAGGTAAAGAGGTATTTACCCCAAAGATACAGATGTAGTAAAAAGACATCGAAGCCTTCAGTTTAGGTCATAATCCCAGGATCCAGGGATCCAGTCCAGGGATCAGGTCCAGGGATGGGGCCCTGGATAGGGCCCTGGATCTGGCTCCCTGCTCCTTGCTCTCTCCTCCCTTCTTGGCAGGGAGCCTGCCTCTCCCTCTGCTTCTACCCCCTGCTCATGCTTTCTCTCACATTCTCCCCCTCTTTCAAACAAATAAGTAAAATCTTAAATAAACTACAAAACATCTTTCTATAAATAGTAGAATAAGGAACAAATTAGGAGTTGTAGTAAAACAGCACAAGGGGCAGAAGAAATCAGAGAAGCGTATCATAGTTTAACTCTTTACTGTAATACCTGAGGTTGTCAAAAAGTAAAACCTCTCAATCTTAGAAAATACGGGTAATCCTTCATCACACATCTCTGTATTTTTACTTCCTATTTTATTTTTGTTTTTAATTTATGTTAGTTAACATATAGTTAAGGAGTAGAATTCAGAGATCCATCACTTCCTATTCTTGAGGTTAGATTCTAGAACCTAAAAATATTCAAAATTAGTATTATATCTAGTTATCTACTGCCAGAAACATCTTTTGTTATGTTGTCCACAGCAGCTAATGCTACTGAAACCTCTTTGATTAGACTCCAGTCATACCCCCTCAACTGCTTAAAGAGAAACAATATCAAGGCAAAGGTACGGGACCCTAACAGACAAATCCTAGAAGAAGTAATACAGCCACTACCCAAACTGAGATTGAATAATATGCTCATTGTCACACATCTCCAGGCTGTATGCTCACAGAGTATTTCGGGGAAAAAATCCATTATTTGCTGGGTACTAAAATACTGGGCAGTTTGCTCTTTTACACTATGGCTTTTCCCAGCAGTTTTGAAGATGGACCGCAAATCATTGACAGAACTTTGCTGAAATTGAATCTGGGGCTACAGAGATTCCTCTCCACAGCTGATTGTTCCATGCCTGGTTGTTCCAGGCTTGGGGCCACCGGGTCTGACTATTCCAGGAACAGTTGCTCCAAGACTGGCTTTTCCAGGTCTAATTGCTCCAATGTGGGTTATACCAGGTCTGGCTGCTCCATGTTGGAAGGTTCCCAAAAGCATTCATCAGGAATCCCTGGGAGTAGGCATATAAGCCTAGGTATTCTATAGTTGCTGAGCTATTCTGAGTCACACTTTTGCTATTCATTGGCCAGTTGTTTTCCTGCTGCCTCTTACATTTCATTCTCTGGTTCTGGAACCAGGTCTTCACCTGCTTATAGCAAAAGTTAAGAAAGTTAGAAAGTTCTTGCATCTGCTGGAAACAGGTATTTCTGTCTCTGAGATCTGTCACTAAGTACATATAGCTGGATCCGAGAGAATATGGTTCTGGTCTTCTGTTTCTTGCTCTGGACTGTATCTTCCTTCTTCACTGTGCTCTCCTCTATGGAAGTGGGTAGAACTCTATGGAAGTGGGTGGAAGTTTTACTCTAGGGCTGGTGAAAAAATCAGGGTGTCCTGAATAGCCAGATCCATGGAGGAGGAAAGAGGAGAGAGACGGTCTCCATCTGGGTGTCTCTGTAGATGACATTTGCAAGGATGCATAATTTTCTTCAGGCCCATAAGTCTCAGGCATTGAAGAGTCCCTAGAATTGGGTGGTTCAGGATAAGGTGGGCACTGGGACTGAGCTGTATCCACACTTATTGCAAGGCCATTGTGATGCAAAAGGTAGCTGCCAAGTTGTCCAGACTGGGTAGGGAACTACCCAGTAGTTTCCTAGGGCCAGAGAGCCTTAGTTTGCCCAGAGCTATGGAGTCTAACTTTAATAATCCTAATAATAATAATAAATGGGTACTTTCAATAATCCTGATAGTTCATCCAGAATCCTTTCCCCTTGATATCTAATTGCTCTCCATATCTAATCATATACCTCATCTCCCACAATCCTCCAGGTGGTATCTCATGACTGGCCTGCCTTTAGCAGAAATCCTGTTAGCAAGAATCTCCCTACTCTCTCTTCTCAATCATTTTTCATCCACTGACTCTCATCCCTCTCCTTGACTACAAATTCTGGCTTGTCCTTGCTATATTTAGAATTGAGCCCATTTCTATATGAGATTTCATATTCCCTACTACAGCAGTTTCTGAATAAAATGTTATTACTACTTAACTACTGTACAGTTCTTGTCCTCTTGCATGCTAGGTGTCGTAAGAGTGGAGTACTTAGCCTTGTGTAGGCAGACCTTTTGGGGATTAACTGATTCCATGGGCACCTTTGATTAACTTGGCTATTTTATAATTTTGCAGGTATAGAGGTTAACTTGGAGAAAAATAATAGCAATACAAAACGGTTTCTGTTTGAGAGCAAGGCCAGAGATTCCTACTTAAAGCAATACAAGTAACATTTGTCAAGAGATGCCCCTGAATTCTCTCTGGTAAAAAACAAACAAACAAAAACAAAAACAACAACAAAACCCAAAAAACCCAAACCCAAGTAGAAATCACAACTTTAAGCACCATAGTTTATTACTGATCCTTGGGATCTTAACCTCCCTTCCATCTGTTAGCAATCTTTTTTCAACATTCCTTTGACTCATTATTAAAAAAAAAAAAAATCTTCAAAGTTCCCTTCAAATTGGTCTTAGCACCATTTGTGTCCCTCATTAATAAACTGAATAAATCTTGTCATGTGTGGATCACATATTGCATGAGAGTCATGTGTTTTACTTCTCAAAATTATTTTTGCAAATGTCACTTCAGCAGGCCTTACTGATCATCCCAGTCTAAAGATAGAATTGCTACTTCACTGCCCTACTTTTGTTCCCACATCCCGTGTATTCATTGTGCAGATTGTTTCCCTCACTAGCAGTCAGTTTTCTGGGGCGGGGGCTTCTGAGTTTGCTCATTGCTGTATTTTCAGTGAAGTCTCAATACTCAATGAATGAATGAACCAGTGAGGGTCTGGAGCTCAATGAATGAATGAACCAGTGAGGGTCTGGAGCAGAGGAGCTAGGCCTTCCCACTGGTTGCGAAAACACACTAGCTGTTTTTGCACTCTTTCGTTAACCGTCCCCCTAAACTATTTTCCGGCGAGGCCTGACTTTTGGACTTCCCTGTCTGTCTCTGCACTGTCCAGTCTTAGCAAGATTCCTGCTGGATCAGGTTAGCCGGAATCTCCCATCCTTGATCTCTGATCATCCTGGATATCTAATGGAGGTTCCTCATCCTCGACCACCCCACAAGGTGGTATCTTACCACCCTGTCTGGCCGTTTAAGATAGAATTCCCCCCCTTACCTTTGATGTTATCTCTTACTAATTTTCCATCTACTGACCGCCCCCCCCCCCACCAAATCTGGCTCCTTAGCTACAAAATTTCAAAATTTCACTTTTTACTTTTCTTTGTTGTCTTCCGAATGAAGTCCAATCTCTCCCCCAACCCCCAATGCAAGACCCCACTGCAGTGGTCCCTACACCTACACCGCCCTTAAACAGTCTTCTTTATTGTACTTCAACAAGTGTCGCGAATGAATATTTTTTTTAATAGTTAGCACAATCGTTTTCTTTAGCACTGTTTCTCCGTTATCTCCAACCACGAGTGTGCGACTTAGCAGAGGAGAGGCGGATCTTGAAGGACGGCTGGGCAGGGACAGGAAGGCAGAAATACAGAATCACAGTGAAAACTCGCCACTTGCTCTGTGGCGAGTATATTTTCACGTGTTCTCCCTGGATTAACTGGCCGGGATTTCACCAGCGAGGGCCAGGGACAAGCGGGCGGAGCCAGGCGTCTGGACGCGGAAAGTAGCCGCGCCCTGCAGGAGCCGGTATTCCTCCTCGCCTTTGCCGCTGCACGGCTGCGCCTGCGCAGGGTCCGGTGCCTGCGCAGGGTCCGACGCCTGCGCAGTGGTCACCAACCCTTTCCGTTTTTCGAGGGGATTGGGTCCGACGCCTGCGCAGTGATCGCCAACCCTTTTGGTTTTTCCAAGAGGTTTGAATCCGACGCCTGCGCAGTGGTCCCCAGCACGTTTAGTTTTCCAAGGGGTTTGGGTCCGACGCCTGCGCAGTGGTCACCAACCCGTTCGGTTTTCCAAAGGGTTTGGGTCCGACGCCTGCGCAGTGATCACCAACCTTTTCAGTTTTCCAAGGGTTTTGCGCTTGCCTCTGTTTTGGCTAGTTCGAGTCCCTGCGCGGGAGACAAAGGTTGGACGGTTCCGGGTGCATCACAGACCCCGCACTCTTCGGAATTCTAGGCGAGCTGCAAGTGGGAGAGCGAGAGTCAGCCCGCGCGGCGGGGGCGGGGCGGGGGCGGGGCGGCTACTCGCACAGGAAGCGGGTTTGGCACAGCCAATCCTCGCTCCGGGTGTCAGGATGGCCGAGTGGTCTAAGGCGCCAGACTCAAGGTGCTCACCTTCCCTGCGGGTGTTCTGGTCTCTGAATAGAGGCGTGGGTTCGAATCCCACTTCTGACACATATCTTTTTTTCCTTCCCCTAAAGGACCCCAAAATCATCCAGTGGCTGCTGACGCTTTCTTTTTTCTTTTCTTTTCATTTCATTTCATTTTTCTTTTTTTTTTTTTTTCTCATAGAGGGCAGCCATTCTCAGAATATAATGCCGCCGCAGCCCTCCGTTACCTGCCTTTCCACCTAAAATTTAGCCAATCGTGTTCATTCTCTCAATTTGTGTCATATACCATATATTTAGTCTAGCTTAACAGAGAAAGTGCAAGTAGATCTTCCCTGGTGGTCTAGTGGTTAGGATTCGGCGC
This sequence comes from Mustela nigripes, assembly GCF_022355385.1. NCBI lineage: Eukaryota > Metazoa > Chordata > Mammalia > Carnivora > Mustelidae > Mustela > Mustela nigripes. The sequence continues at coordinate 149,164,660 of NC_081568.1, read as the reverse complement.
TCTCACCGCCGCGGCCCGGGTTCGATTCCCGGTCAGGGAATGGGTTTTTCTTCCCCCCCCCCTTTTCTTTTCACTGCAAAACCTCTAACTATATCGGGTAACTTTCACTTTTGGGAAAAAGTAACGATCAGAGGACGGTACTACGGTTAGTGAGCGCTGGCTATGTGTCTGGCATTGTCGTATACCCCGACGCAGGCCCCACCAAATGATGCGAAAAGATATCCCTGGGGTTAAGAAGTCTCTCCAGGTGTCCAAAAGAAATTTAGAACGGGACCTTTCACCTAGAGGGGCTTCTCAGGGTGTCTTAGCTTCTCACAAGGACTCAGGTGTTGCTGGAAAACAGCCTGGTCATTCTCCCCCATACAACATCTACCTTTTTATTCTGAAGATATGTTGAATAGTTAAAATACTGATAAAATACACAAACAAACAACCGTGTTCTCGCTACCTAGATACGACCATTGGTTAATATTTTTGCTGAATTTCTCTCTCTTTTACTTGCATCCCCAGCTTGGCACCCATGTGAAAATTGCAGACATCATTAAGCTATTCAACATTAACTTACCATCATGTGCCAATTCATATTCAAATTTCTCCCAATTGTTCCCAAAATATCTTTTGTATCTTCCCCCATCTTCAAAACCAATTGGAAGGGAGCCAAACATATATATAAACAAAGGAAAAAGAAATTTGAAAGGACAAACATCTAAATTTAACTTACTTTTTTTATGATTTTCTATAAGTGGTACGATTATGAAAAGTCTTAATTTTCTTTGTTGTAATCTTATGCATATGCTAATTTTTCAACCATGGGTATATAACATTTATTTGCAGATGAATCACTTTATTTGAAAAACTGCTTACATTTTACACAAAAATCAGCTCAAAATGAATTACATATTTAAATATTACATATAAAACTATAAAAATTTTGGGAGAAAATCGTCAGGACTTAGGGCTTCGTGAAGAGCTCTTAGATAACAACAAAAGTATAATCCATAAAAGAAAACATCATTAAATCAGACCTTGTAAAAATTAAAAATTTATTCTAAAGAAGACCTCATTAAGAGGATGATAAGACAAGGTATAGATAGAAAAAATATTTGTAAACCACATACCTGATAAAGGACTCATACGTAGGATACATAGAGAACTCTCAAAACAGTGGTAAAAAAGTAAAACAATCCAATTTTTAAAAATGAGCCAAAGACATGAAAAGGCATTAATATATATTTTATTAAAGTATAAATTAAAATCACAATGAGATACCACCACTCCCTTTGCAGAATGGCTAAAATAAAAAGTGATAACACCAAATAGTAGTGAGGATGAAGAGAAACTGGATCACTTATTGTTAGTCAGAAGGTAAATGGTACTGCCACTCTGGAAGGAGTCTGGCAATTTTTTACAATATTAAACATGTATTTACATTACAACTCAACAATTACATTCTTAGGCATTTATCTCAGGATTGATAGAGAAACAGAAATGAAAAACTTACGTTCACAAAAAAACCTTTACACAAATGTTCATAGCATATTTATTTGTAACAACCAAAACCAGGAACAGCTGACATGCCAGTCAGTGGGTGAATAGTTAAACAAACTGTAGAATAGGATTCCATAGACTAACACCATAGAATACCATAGAATGCTACTTAGCAAAAACAACACATGAATTATTGATATAGGAAACAGCTTTGATAGAGAGCTCAGGTAATTATGCAGAGCGAAAGACACAATCTCAATTTCAGAAGGTCAAGTACTTTTATAACATTGTGGGTAGTAGAGAGTTAGGGCCTCCCTGCCCAGATAAGTGCTGGGAGGAGAGAACTTCGGAGGAAGAGATGAGACACTGATTCACGCTCTTTAGGGTTATTAGGCAGACAGCTTCCCATTTCTCCATCTCTGCTGACTCAGTCTGACCTCAGAAGCCCTCTTCTGAAGCACGTAATGGACTGGTTAAAATAGGAAAGACAGGAAAATTACTCATCTGTCTGAATGGTGGGCTGGAAACTGACTTGAAGGAGGCTTTGTCATCTTCCTTGGACCTTCCTTTTTCCTTCCCTCATTCCTTCATTCCCAGTTAAAGACTGATTGAGGAAATCATCAACAAAGTGCCAGGCTCTGTGTTACCTTAAATGTCTGTTGGAACAAGGGACAATTGAATGAAGAAAGGAGAGAAGAAGGAAAGAAAAGAGACTGGGAGGAAGGGAAAAGGAAGGAAACGGACAGGGAAGGAGGAACGAGAGGGAAGGAGGGTAAAAATGGCCAAATGGACATGCAGAGTCAATTAAAGAATAGACACGTAATAGTGTTTATTAAGTCACTGAAAAGAATAAGAAAAAGCCCCTACCTTCAAGACCTTATTTGCATAAGTAAATAGCTGTACTGAAAAACAGCTCAACTACTCAATCCATCCTTCATTCAAATCTCTTCATTTAGTTACTCTGAAATCTGCCTGAATACCTGCAGAGCACAGGGACTCTCTTCCAGAAGGAGGTTGCACTGCAGTTGCTCCATCTCTGACCAGGCTTCTAGTGGCCCCCTGGAATCCCCAGAACAGTAGGAACTCAGCAGGCAAGGTCCTCCTTCCCCCTCTCAAGGCTCCTTCCTCAGGCCTAGGCACCAGAGTACCTCTGATTCTCCATCAGCAGCTTGGTTTGGGTGGATGTGGGTGGCGAGAAGAGGGTGTGGTGGATGATTACATGGATCTCTGGGGTGAGCAGGGGTAGCGTTATGGGCTTGGTGTGGATGTAAGTCTACATTACTAGAGGTAATTATCATGTATTTTGTGTTGAATAGAGAGATGGTGGGTAGACGCAGCCACCTGTCTGTGTGAGGGTGTGTATGTGCATCTCTGGAACCATCTCTGGAGGTGAATATATGGGTTTATGTCTCATAGCCTATGCCTTTCTTTAATCTCTCAGTTGGAATATGGGTAATGCAACATACATTGTATATGGGTACTGCAACATTCCCAACATACATCTGCTGTGTGTACCCAGAGCTCCAGAAATCATCCCCTAGTCCACAGAGAACTATAGGCAAAGGAGAGTCTCTCACCCACTGCCCCTCTCTTTTATCATATAACATGCAGGTATATTATATTTAAAATTGATGCACAAAGATAAAAAGGTGAAAACTACATAATTTGTTTATTGTCTCTTGGACAAAATTATTTATTTATCTTTAAAGATTTTATTTATTTGTTTGAAAGAAAAAGAATGCACAAGTAGAGGGAGCAACAGGCAGAGGGAGAAACAGGCTCCTTGCTGAGCGGGGAGCCCGTGGTGAGGCTCAGTTTCCAAGCCTAGAGGATCATGACCTGAGCGAAAGGCAGACGTTTACCTACGGAGCCACCCAGGCGACCCCAAACAATGTAGTTTAGACTGACACTCATAAAACATTGCAACAATACTGTTCAGTTTTGAAATCAATCTGAAGGGTCACGATTTACCAGTTATTTTATTTTATTAATTTAATTAATTATTTAATTTGTCTCATCCAGAAACACTCTCACAGACACGCTCATAATGTTTTTTTTTAAATTGAGATATAATTGACATATAACATTGTATTAGTTTCAGTTGTGCAAAATAATGATTTGATATATGTATACATTGCAAAATGATCAGCACAATAAATCTAATTCACATCCAGTACCTCACAGAGTTACATTTTTTTCCTTGTGATAAGAATTTTTAAGATCTACTCTTTAGTAACTTTCAAATATACTCTTGTATATTGTATTACATTATTAAAAATAGTCACCATGCTATATAATAAATCCCCATGACTTATTTATTTATTTATTTAATTTGTTTAAATTTTACTTAGTTAACATACAGTGCAATATTGGTTTCTGCAGTAGAATTTAGTGATTCATCACTTACGTACAACACTCCCTGCTCATAACAAGTGGCCTCCTCAGTATTCATCACCCATGTAGCCCATCCCCTATGCACCTCCCTCCATCAACCTTTAGTTTGTTCTCTATAGCTACAAGTCTCTTATGATTTGTTTCCCCCTCTCCTTTTCCCCCTTCCCTTATGTTTATCTGTATTATTTCTTAAATTTCACATGTGAATGACATCACATATGAGTGACATCATATGGTATTTGCCTTTCTCTGCCTGACTTATTTGGCTTAGCATAATACTCTCTACCTCCTCCATGTCGTTGCAAATGGCAAAAGACTTATTTATTTTATAACTGGAAGTTTCTACCTTTTAACCGTCTTCATTTCACCCACCCCAACCTCCCACCTCATTTAAACTCAACTGCCTCCAAAGGCCCCATCTCCAAACACCATCACTTTGTGAATCAGGGCTTCCACATATACATTTGGGAAAGATGGATGACATTCAGTGTATAACACCTTTCACCCCTCTAGTTCTCCTTGAAGGTAAGTGCATTGCCCCTTCTGTGTGTTGGGAGCCTCATGGGGGCAGAACTTGCAGGCTTAGCTGCCAGGGTGGGGTGGTGCTCGGGGTTAAAAGAGGGGAGCGGAGGGGCAGAGTCCCAGCTCACAGCTGTGTAGGGAACAAGCGAATTGAATCACTCTGGCCACAGTGTCCCCAGGGTAGAAGAGTCTCTTGGCTGAGACTTCTTCTGAGCCAGGTCTGTACTTTGATACTGTAATTTATTTAACAGGACAGCACTATTGCCTCAAAAGCAACAGTGTGCCTTGTACGAAAGCAAGACTCAAAGACACTAAGTAACTTGAAAGATCACACCACATATCCAGAAATGGTAGAAACAGCAGAGCCTGGCTCCTGGTCGCTCTGTGTCTTCTGACTCCCCTCAGCAGTGGAGTGGGTGAGGGAAGAGATGGCCCCCCGGGGCCCATGGTGCAGAGGCAGCCTGAGTGCTCAGGGAGCAACATAATTCCATCGGTCAAGCATGCATGGGGTCCCTAAATGTCCTGTACATTTTTCCCCCTGCTAGAAATCCCTTTAATGGGCATCAGACTAATCTTTCCAAAGTTGGGCAGATAAGAGCACAGTACTGTTTGCATTGAAGCTTTTGGAAACTAACTCTTCAGGGTGAGTCAAGGAGTTTCTGGGATTTCCTTGGCTCTGCAAGAAGGGGGTGAAGGACAGAGGACCTGGAGAGGTGGAGAGCTGGGATACTAACATGTTTACTGATGAGGCAACATCAGCAGAAGCTCCCAAACCCTGACAATTCCAGCTGCTGTGTGATCCTTGACTGGGTCCTTCTGTAGCTTCACTGATTTCTTGTTTGGCCAGTGCTGCTTATCTTCAGGCCTCAGAGGCCATTTTGTTACCAGGTGTCTTCCTAGGTGGCACTCAGGGCTTGTGAGGGCCCTCCCTACCTCCCTGCCCCCTTCTTCCTCCCTCCCTGTATGTTAAATAACTAAAATTTAAATAAAACTTTTAATTTTATTTATATATGTTTATTTATTATTATTTTATTTTTAAATTTTAAAAAGTGCAAAAAATTAAAACTTTTAAAAGAGAGATATTAGCTAATACCTGTCAGAATGGCTAAAATCAACAACACAAGAAACAAGAGATGTTAGATAGGATATAGAGCAACAGGAACCCTCTTGCAGTGTTTGTGGAATGCAAACTGGTGCACAGCCACTCCATATTGTAAAACAATATGGAGTTTATTCAATTAGTTAAAAAATAGAGCTACAATTGTGCAACAATTGCACTACATTTGGAGAATAATATAGGACAGATTTATCATCTTGGAAAGGAGTTAAAGAGGAAAATCAGGTATTTACCCTGCCTTTCTTGTGTAGTTTTAAACAATGGGTAAACAAAAAGGAAAGAGGGAGAAATAGTCTTCATAAAAGTACTCTCACTAAAAAGAAAAAAAGAATAGTTTTCAGAAAATCATATTTTTAGTCTCCAATAAAACAGTGGATTTAATGGATTTAAACACTGAGCATCAACAGCTGCTAATATCATAAAAGATAAATTAGGCATGAGGAGCCTGATGAAGAAACACAACAGTATCCTCCATACTCCTGCCAACTTGCAACCAAACTTACATCTGATTGAACCTCTGAACCAGTCTGCAGGAAACTCTTGAGGACAGAGAAGCAAGCGGAACAGCACAATGAATCCACAAACAGCAACATCCACACTGGGAGAAACTGCAGGTCCAATGACAGGGACCTTTTAACAGATAAAGGAAAGAAGAGGTGGAGGAACTTGCAAATTAAAAGAGACTTAAGACATTTTGAATTTTGAAAAGCGTGAAGGATGGGACTTAATCATCATGTCCAGGCATGTTCTTTGGGTGATATAAAGCCATAAAGAAACGCATAGATGGGAGTGAAGATGGCAGAGGGTTAGTCTCCTCCTTGAATACAGCTAGATAGTCATCAAATTATTCTGAACCCCTGAGCAGTAAGTCAGAGGTTTGATGGAAGAAAACTGCAAGTCTACAAGTGAAAAACTGACCACTGTTTGGAAGGTAGGAGGTGCAGGGACTTGCATTTGGGGAGATGGAGCTGTGGATAGGGTGGCGGGGAGGGAGCCTTCTTGCAGAGGGTATACTAAGTACTACTGCAAGTAGCTGAGTGCAAAATCTGAACTTTCAGAAGTCTGCTACAGTGGGGGATGGGCCTGACCTACAGGTGCTCAGGTGGTGAAGCAGGGTAGAATCTCAGGGATGGTGGGGTCTGAGGATCCCCTGGGTCACAGGAAGAATTGGTGATGCCCAGGTGCTGGATGGTTCCCAGGTGTGGGAGCCTGGTGGTGGAGATGCTGGCTTTCTGCTCTATATGGTCATAAACTGGGAACTGCTTTGTGGTCCTGCAACCGCTTTCCTAGGATGGCCCAGCAAACAGCAGAGGGCTGGTGAGACACCCTTCCTGGGAGGAACAGCATGGGTCCAGGCCTGGAGGGAGTCCCAGGCCTTGGAGGTTTGAAATTCGGTCGCAAACCTGAGACAAAAAAATGCTCAGGCACAGGCAGGGTAAGCACAGGATTCTGACGAAAACCCGCAAGACCAGAGCGACTGAGTGTTTTTCTGTGAAGGCTCACTGTGGAGTAGGGGAGACTGCATTTTCAGCTCAGGGACTGGACAGCAAGGCACTGCCATATTCTTGGTGCCCATCAGTGCTGAAAACCTTCAGGGAGCAAAACACCACCACCCAGTGGAGACAAGGATCCCCAAGCTGGGCCTCCTTGTGCTCTGGAGGTGTATTTCTTTTCTTTTCTTTTACGATTATTTATTTATTTATCTGACAGAGAGAGATCACAAGTAGGCAGAGAGAGAGAGAAGAGGAAACAGGCCTCCTGCTGAGCAGAGAGCCCAATGCAGGACTTGATCCCAGGACCCTGAGATCATGACCTGAGCCAAAGGCAGCGGCTTAACCCACTGAGCCACCCAGGCACCCTGGAGGTGTATTTCCATCAGGGCAAGTCCACCAGAGATTCAGGACAGCAGGCCCCTCCCCACAAAGCCAGAGGAACTACTCCCTCCCACTGAGTGTACTGATCATAAAGGGCCACCCAGCTTTAGCTCTAGGGGAAAATAGTATTCCGCCTCCTTTGTACTTTTTAAATTTTTATTTATTTTTATTTTTGTATTACTTAAATTTTAGGTAGTTAACATACAGTGCATTGTTGGTTTTGGGAATAGAAGTCAGTGATTCATCACTTATATATAACACCCAGCACTCATCATAACCAGTGCCCTCCTTAATCCCCATTACCCATCTCTCCCATCCCCTACCTACCTTCCCCTGACGACTGTTCTCTATAGTTAAGAGTCTCGTGATTTGTTTCCCTCTCTTTTTCTCCCTCTCCCATATGTTCAACAATTTGTTTCTTGAATTCCACACAGGAATGAAATCATGTGGTGTTTGTCTTTGTCTGACTGACTTTGTTTCACTTAGTATCACACACTCTAGCTCCACCCATGTCATTGCAAATGGCAGCATTTCATTCTTTTTGATGGCCAAGTAATATTCCATTGCATACACACACACAAAATAAAATAATAAAAATAAGAATATATATATTTCTATATCTGATATCTATACATACATATATATACATACCACATCTTCCTTATGCTTTATCCATATATATATAATAGATATAATTATAGATATTCACATCTGCTGCCCATTACTTATTTGAATTATTCTGTTTTTTGGGTATTGACAGTGATAAGTTATTGCTAGATTTTGAAAATTAGCCATTTACCAGAAATGTCATTTGTAAATATGTTCTCCCATACTGAAGTTTACCTTTTAGTTTTCTTGATTGTTTCCTTTGATGTGAAGTTTTTTTTATAGATGAAATCTCAATAATTCATTAAAAAAAATTTTTTTAATTCAATTACCCGGGGCACCTGGGTGCTTCAGGCAGACTTCGGCTGGGGTCATGATCCCAAGGTCCTGGGGACTGAGCCCTGCGTAGGGCTCTCTGCTCAGCAGGAGGTCTGCTTCTTCCTCCTCCTCTCTCTCTCTCTCTCTCTCTGCCTACCTTTCTGCCTACTAGTGATCTCTGTCTGTCAAATAAATAAGTAAAATCTTTTAAAAAATAAATAATTTCAGTTACCCGACATACAATACATCATTACTTTCAGATGTAGTGTTCAATAATTTATCAGTTGCATGGAACATCAGGTACCCTGCCAATGCCCATCACCCAATTATCCCATTCCTGCACCCACCTCTCCTCCAGCAACCCTCAGTTTGTTTTCAATAGTTAAGAGTCTCTCATGATTTGTCACCCACTCTGATGACTTCCATTTAGTTTTCCTTCCCTTCCCTTCCCTTATGATCCTCTGCACTATTTCTTCTTTCCACATTTGACTTATTTCACTCAGCATAATACCCTCCAGTTCCATCCACATCAACGTAAATGGTAAGTATTCATCCTTTCTGATGGCCGACTAATACTCCACTGTATACCACATCATCTTTATCCATTCATCTGTCGATAGACATCTCTGCTCTTTCCACAGTTTGGTTATTGTCAACATTGCTGCTATAAACATTGGGGTGCAGGTGTCTCTTCAGATCACTGCATTTGTATCTTTGGGGTAAGTACTCAGTATTGCAAATGTGGGTCATTTGGTAACTCTATTTTTAACTTCTTGAGGACTCCATACTGTTTTCCAGAGTGGCTGCACTAGCTTGCATTTCCACCAACAATGGAAGAGGGCTCCCCTTTGTCCACATCTTCACCAACATTTGTTGTTTCATGTCTGGTTAATTTTAGTTATTCTGACTCAGGTGAGGTGGTATCTCATTGTGGTTTTGATTTGTATTGCCCTGGTGACAATTGATGTGGAGCACTTTTTCATGTGTCTGTTGGCCTTTGGATGTCTTCTTTGGAGAAATGTCCATTTATGTATTCTGCCCATTTCTTTCTTTCCTTTTTTTTTTTTTTTAAGATTCTATTTATTTATTTGACAGAGAGAAATCACAAGTAGGCAGAGAGGCAGGCAGAGAGAGAGGGGGAAGAAGGCTCCCCACTGAGCAGAGAGCCCGATGCGGGACTCAATCCCAGGACCCTGAGATCATGACCTGAGCCGAAGGCAGAGGCTTAACCCACTGAGTCACCCGGGCACCCCTCTGCCCATTTCTTGACCAGATTTTTTTGGGGTTGAGTTTGAGAAGTTCTTTATAGATTTTGGATACTAGCTCTTTATCTGATAGGTCATTTGCCAATATCTTCTTCCATTTGGTCAGTTGTGTTTTGGTTTTGTCAACCGTTTCTTTTGCTGTGCAAAAGCTTTTAATATTGATGAAGTCCCAATAGTTCATTTTGCCTCTGTTTCCCTTGTCTTTGGAGATGTGTTTAGCAAGAAGTTGCTATGGTCAAGGTCAAAAGGTTGCTGCCTGTGTTCTCTAGGATTTTGAGGGACTCCAGTCCCACTTTTAGGTCTTTTATTCATTTTCAGTTTATCTTTGTGTATGGTATAAGAAAAAGGGCCAGTGTCATTCTTCTGCATGTGGCTGTCCAATTTTCCCAACACCATTTGTTGAGGATACTGTCCTTTTCCATTGGATGTTTTTTCCTGCTTTGCCAAAGATCACTTGACCATAGAGTTGAGGGTTCATTTCTGGGGTCTCTGTTCTGTTCCACTGATCTATGTGTCTGTTTTTGTCCCAATACCATACTGTCTTGATGATTACAGCTTTGTAATATAACTTGAAGTCTGGTCTTGTGATGTCACCAGCATTGGTATATTTTTCAACATTCCTCTGGCCATTTGGGGTATTTTCTGGCTCCATACAAATTTTAGGATCATTTGTTCTAGCTCTGTGAAAATGTCTATGGTATTTTGATAGTGATTGCATTAAATGTGCAGATTGCTCTAGGTAGCATAGACATTTTAACAATATTGGTTCTTCCAATCCATGAGCGTGGAATGTTTTTCCATTTCATTGTGTCTTCCTCATTTTCTTTCATGAGTGTTCTATGGTTTTGTGAATACAGATTCTTTGCCTCTTTGGTTAGGTTTATTCCTAGGTGTCTTATGGAGAAAAGGAAATTTTTAAACTGAAATATAAATGAATCATGAGGTAAAAAATCTTGAGTTCTATAAACTGTTTTCCCCCAGAACTGTAGTTTTGAAGTGCTGTGTGCTCTGTAAACTTGATGTTCCCCATTCTTCCAGTTAATCTGGGGGAGGGTTCTACTGCATTGATTCTCAGGAGTCTTTGCCTGGGAGGAGTTGTACTGCCTTTTACCAGAGGGCTGGGCTCAGTGTAAGCTGTTTTTGATTTTTCTATGTGGCTTTTGTTCCCTGAAGGCTTTCTGGAAGTCTGTAGAGAATGAAAATAAAAATGGGTGACCCAGATCTCCATCCCCGGAGCTGAAGGGACCACTCCACCCTGGACTACTCATATGGTCCCTTCTGTTCAGTAAAACTCAGGGATAAGCAGTCTTTACTTTTGTGTGTGCCACACTCTGCAGATTCTTGTGGTGTCTGTCTGCACTGATCCTTCTGGGGGAAGGCAGTTATCTGGTTGTGTCTTAACCCGTGGTGTCCCTGCCTGGGGAAGGAAGAGGGCTGCTACTTTTTTGTCCTTTGCAAATGCCCCTCCCCAGATGATGACTGAGCAGAAGGCTAGCTGAAGACAAGGCCTAAGACACACTGTAACCTCCCCCACACCCCACTCCTGGGTGGGACATGGGTGACATTCTTCCAGGAATCTCCCAACTATCTTAATGTTAATGCTTTGCTAAAGGGGAAAAGAACCTGAACTTGACAATGGCAAGGCCTCTGGTATCGTGTAGGTATCTTGTAGGTTGGTAGCATATGAAAGTTTTTTTGAAACCTCCTTTTTCCTTACTTCCCCCAACTCCCACTCCTCAAGACCCCAGAGCAGCAGCTCTTTCTGCCCATGGGTCCTCTTAAAACCACCATTTTGCACCAAAGATGTCTCAGGAATTCTTTCTTGGTCATCCCCTCCAGACCTCACCCCACTGGACCTCACCTATATCCTAAACACCACATCAGACCCACCGAGAGCTGTCACTGGATTGTGCAGTACAAATTGTGTACTGTTGGGGAAGTATATTTGCAGCTTATGGCAAACTGAGCTGACAGCCCCCTCCTGGGCTCACAGACTGTGACTGGTTTCCCCACCCCAATATTTGGGAAATCTGCCACACTCAGGCACCCCGTTCTCTCCGTGGCCCCAGGGTCCTGCAAGTTATGCAGCCCATGTGGGTGTTACGCTGCTTCCTGCAGATGGCTCTGTGTTCATGCTGAGGGGTGGCAGAGTAAAAGATGCTGGCCAGCTCCTTTGTTCCTGGAAAGGCCTCTCTGTGGATGCTGCCTCTCAGGGATGTGCTCCAAGAAGAGTGACTAATTTCCCTGCTGTGTGTCCCAGGTGTCCTTCCAATCATGCTGTCTGTCTCTGGGTTGTTTACCTGCCTTCTCTCCAAGAGCTGGGCAGTGCCCTTTAGGGAAGAGCTGTTTTAGAACTCTATCCCCATCAAGTCCACAGACCTTTAAAACTCCAGGCTTACGATCTACTGGCTACAAAAGCACAAAAACCTGCTCTTCCCAGCCAGTGGTTTTGGAGAAGTATTCTTGTCCTTTCCTCCGTGTGCTCTACTCTCTCTCACCCTTCTTTGCAACCACAGCTACCTCCCCTTCAGAGCACCTGTGACGTCTTCCCTACCATGTCTCCCCACTTCCTACCTTCTTTGATGTGCCCTCTTCTTTCCCTATAGTTATGGAGTTTTTCTGTCAGTCTTCAGATCAATTTCTGTGGTATTTAGCATGATCTGATAGTTGTCTAGTTGTGTTTCTGGGACAAGATGAGCCTAGAGTTCTCCTACTCTGCTGCCATCTTCTATCCTCTCCACCCAAGCTTCTGTTCTTAGCCCATCTTGGAATAAATCTCTTCCCGACAAGCTTTCCTATCCTGTATGTGCACTTCTATGTGCAACATGTCCCTTTAATAATCTGTCTTAATGTATTTTGTGCAAAACTATTGTTGCTAAACGGCTTGCTGAATTCACCTGCAGTTTTCACCAACTTGCTCCACACCCAGACTGGCTGAGTAATGAAGACAGAGCTCTCTCAGTGGCTGCTACACGTCAGGTTTCTTAAGGAATGCTTATTTTATTAGCATAAAGATAGAGGACAGAATTATCAATAATATGCATGTATGGATTATTACTATTAATATCACCAGCCTGATCCTTGAGTGTACTTCCATTAATAGAAAGAAATAGTGGTGTTGCTCTTAATCCTAACATGATCACCTAAATGAGCTCTCACCTTGGTGACTAATTACTCTCTTGTGCTAAGAAATGAGGGTGATTCTTGATTTGGTACCAAGGGATTTGTTACTTTCAAGACTCTTTTAGGAATAATTTTTGCTCCAAGCTTGACCTTCTTTTATTCAAATTATAGACTCGGGTATTGAACAAATGGTACAACTGAAGAGGAAAAATGTCTTCCTAAATGGTTGGGATGGAAGATGGTTTTGGAGGGTTTGGTTTCCATGTTGGGGGAAGTGTATTTATGGAGTGAAAAAAAAATCCCAGCTCCCTGCAATACCATACTGGACTCTTGCCTCTTGTTTCCTTGCTTCCCCAAGAGAGAAGCAGCATGTGTGGTGGTGTGGCCCAAGCCTGGCCTTTTGGGGGAAAGGAGTGTTGGCAGAAGCCAAAGGATCATCATAATTAATCTTCATTAACTAGCGCTACTTGGGATCTTCCCTCAAGTGTTCAATAGGAAACTTTTTAAGAAAACAAAGCTTACTTTTCTGTGATAATGAAGGAAATCAAGGAACTATAGTGGAAGACTCATAGTTTTTCAAAGAGCAGGCTAATCAAAAAATCTCAGGAGGGTAAGATGCGCTTGCTTCCTACAGCCAATGCACTCAACATAGATTATATTTATATACGTTTATGTGCATATATACATGTATATGTATATACAACACACGTTTATATTTATTTTAAAAATATTGTAGACTTACAGAAAAATGACAAAACTAGTCAAAAGAGTATATCTTCTTCTTTTTTTAATTTTTATTTTTTTAATAATTTTTTTTAAAGATTTTATTTATTTATTTGACAGAGAGAAATCACAAGTAGATGGAGAGGCAGGCAGAGAGTGAGAGGGAAGCAGGCTCCCTGCCGAGCAGAGAGCCCGATGTGGGACTCAATCCCAGGACCCTGAGATCATGACCTGAGCCGAAGGCAGCAGCTTAACCCACTGAGCCACCCAGGCGCCCTGAGTATAGCTTCTTGTAATGCTAATATTTTATGAAAGCATAGCACTGTTGTCAAAACCAGGAAGGTAACTGAACTATTGGCCTTACTCACATTTTACAAGATTTTTCACTGGTTCCAACCAGGATCTTGTATTGCATGTGATTGGCATGTGCACTTAATCTCTTTCTAAATGTTTTACATTTGATCTTTTTCATGTAATTCTTATGACATCATGAAAATTAATGACATACTGTCATTATGTCCGTAATTCTCAGATTTAAAAAAAAAAAAAAACTGAGAGAACCAATGTGATCAAGAAATTCATCCAAGGTTCCAAAGCTCCTAAGAGGCTTCAAGTTCCGGCCTCCAGGTCCTCAAGTGTGACCCTTCACCACACATCATACTGTCTCCAACTAGCTTAAGGTCCATAGGAATAAGCTCAGGTCATGATCTCAGGGTCTTGGGATCGAGCCCTGCATCAGTGTCTCTGCTCAGCAGGGGCCCTGCCTCCCACCCCTCTCCCACCCTCCTCCTACCCCTCTCCCACCTTCCCTCCCGCCTGCCTCTCTTCCTCCTTGTGATCTCTGTCAAATAAATAAATAAAATCTTTTAAAAAATAAAAATAAAAAAAATAAAATGCTGGGCCTTGCCAGTTTCATTCATGGTTGTATAAAGGGTGGGGAAACCCTACCTGGAGTCCATTTGCTTGAGAGATGCCCCCATGATCCTTTTCTCTGTGTGTTAACCACAGGGCTAGACAGCAGCGGAACCTAGGGGTGAGGACAGAGTGTACTGGTTATGCTGCAGGTGTTTTTGAGAAAATCTTTAATTGTGAGTGTGGAATATGGTTTACACTTTTTGAACTTTCCCATGCAAATTTTGAAGGTGCTTGATTCCATGATTTGTTATCTCTTTTATTTAATGAGAAATTTAAGTACTTCAGGGGAGAATCACAAGAAAATAATTTAGGATACTTTTAAAAAATGTTCTGAAGAAAAGTCTGGTCCCTTGTAACCAAAGTCTATATAGCTGGTTTTTACTTTTCTAGGCAAAGTCCAATAAAATGAAAACTCTTTGTATGGTCTTTGCAGTAAAGAGTGGACTCAGACGTGTCTAAACTTGGCATATTCCAAAGAAGTCCTTTGTGGCTCCTGGGAGATAATCTATAAACCCATGGAATATCCTGCCTGATAAAGTGTCTTCATTTAATTGGGGCTTGGCCCATCCAAGATAGTCTATGCCAACAACCTGACTTATGTTGGGGGCCTTGAGCCATGTGGTATCAGCTTGATCTTTGGAGGGGCTGGAGACCTGTCAGCCACCCAGGCAGTCAATCATATCTATGTGACTAACTCCCAATAAAATCCCTGGACACCAAGGCTCACTAAGCTTCTCTGGTTGACAGTACTCTGTATGCGTTGTCGTTCATCATCGCTAAGAGAACTATGCCCTGTCTATATGATTTTACCAGAAGAGAATAATTGGAAGCCTGCACCTGGTCTTTCCCAGACCCTGTATGTTTTATCTTTGCCAATTTTAATCTGAATTCTTTCACTGAATAAACCACAACCATGAATATAACTGTTTTTAATCAGTTCTAGGAGTCCTTCTATTGAAACTAAGAGTGGTCTTCAGGATCCCCAAGAGGTCTGGACGCACATGGGGGCGGTGAGGGCATGGGTGTGAGCAGTGAGGTTCTGCTGCTCAAGGGAGTGAGCCTGTGACAACTGACTTCTGAGGACATTGTGACTGACCAACTCTGATTCAGAAAGCAGCTGAAGGAGAGGAGGAAGCATGGGGACATAAGTGGGGAGAGGTTCCTGTGTGCTTTTGGTGGATCAGGAGAAACAAAGTCAAGGTTCTCTTTTTCAGAACCCCATTAATTGGAACCCTCTTTTAATTGGAGAACTGTTTTTCTGGTATTGCTTTAGAAGGAGGTAGTTAAACTATGGGGAGATGGGTTCTCTTGAGGATTAGAGAACTGCAGCCTGGGGCATCCTAGCTTCCACTTCCACCGGGGAAGTGCAAGTTCAGGGGCCCTGTTTCATTTAAAGTGAATGATTTGAAGAAAGAATAAAGTGAATGATTTGAGAGGGACTTAGTGATGGTCAGTCACCATACCATGAGCAGATAAATACATTTCAGGAAGATTCCAACCCAAAATTTCTGTTTTATCTCCACATAACTGAAAGTTGAGTTGAAGACAGAAATCTATGCTCCTTCCTTGGGATTTGTTTAAATTGCCCGGGATTCCTGACCAGATCTGGGAGGCCAGTGTCCTTTCTTTTCCACTTTGGCAGTGGAGATCTTGCCTGCGTGCATGGGCAAGCATTGAGACTGGCTTAGGGACCCAAGCTTACCCAGCTCAGCTTCCCCGGTCAGGAGGACAAATGACCAGGAAGAGGTCAGGTCAAACTGAGCTTCTGATCTCTGCATACCCCAGGTCCAACCTGTTCCTCTCATTGCCTTATTTTCATCTTAACCAATGGCACTTCCACACTTCTAGCAGCTCAACACAAAACTAGGGGGGATCAGCCCAGACTCCTCTCTTGCACTCACATTAACAAATTCCATCCACTCCACCTTCCAGTATAACCCACCATTTTGTAGCAACTTCATTACTCCCACTCTGGTCCCACTCACCTTCATCTCCTGCCTAGAAAACTGAGTATACTATTTCCCAGCCTCCCTCCTTCTTTCCCTGCATCTGCAGTGCCCCTCTTTGTCAAAATGTTAACACAGCTGCTGGATACCTCATCTTCATGGCTTTGCTGAAAATAAAGATGCTACATACTATGAGTTGGGCTCACAATTGAATTTGAATTTCATGTAATAAGTAAATAAATACTTATAAAGTAATTAAGTATTTATTTATTCATTTATTAATACTCTTTTTAAGTTTTTGTTTTCATTCCACTTGTTAACATATATTAGTCCTCTTTATTTTAAATTGAAGTCCTCTCCCATCTTTCTATCACCCTTTTCTGCTTTATTGTTCCCCAGCAGATTTATGATTAACATACCGCATATTTTACTTGTTTCTATAAGTTTTGTTAAGGTGAGGTTCACATTACAAAAAAAAAATCATTCATTTTAAGGTGAACAGTTCAGTGGCATTTAGTACATTTACAATGTCCTGCAACCACCACCTCTATCTAATTCCAAAACACTCCAACCACTCCAAAGTAAAACTCCATATTAAGCAGTTTCTCCTTATTTCCTGCTCCTGCCCCAACGCCCATGCCCTTGGCTTTGGTAACCACCAATATGCATTCTATTTCTAGGATTTACCTATTCTGCATATTCCTTATAAATGGAATCATACACTTGGCCTTTTTGTATTTGGCTTCTTTCACCTAACATAATGTTTCCACACGTATCAGTGGTAATATGTATCAGTAATATGTATCAGTATTTCATTCCTTTTCATGGCTAACTAATACACACACACACACACACACACACATACAGGAGCACGTTTATCAATTCAACAATTAATTAATCTTTGAATTGTTTCTACACTCAGGTTATTGTAAATAGCGCTGCTATGAATATTTGTGTACCCGTATTTGTTTGAGCCCCTGTTCTCAGTCCTATTGGGTATACATCTAGGAGTGGAATTGTGGATCATATAGTAATTTTATGTTTAACATTTTGAGACTGCCAAGCTATTTTCCACAGCAACTGAACCATTTCACCTTCCCAACAGATATGTTTTCCAGTTTCTCCAGGTCCTCACCAACACTTACCATTCTTCATCTTTTATTGGCTTGTTGCTTTATTACTAAAGTCACTCTCAAAGGTCTGAAGTAGTATCTTGTTTTGATTTTCATTTCCCTAATGATTGGTGGTGTTGAGCATCTTTTCACATGCTTATTGGCCATTTGTACATCTTCTTTGGAGAAATGTCTGCTCAAGTCCTTTGTCCATTTCTTACAAGTTTTTTTTTTTTAATTATGGTTATTTAGTGCACCTGGATGGCTCAGTAAGTTAAGCATCAGCCTTTAGCTCAGGTCATGAACCTCAGGGTCCTGGCATCAAGCCCTGCATCTGGCTCACTGATCACTGCACAGCCTGCTTCTCCCTCTCCCCACCCCCACTCATGCTCTTTGACTATCTTTTCCTCTCAAATAAATAAATCAAATATTTAAAATAAATAAGTAAATAATAAATAAATTATGGTTATTTAACATATAGTGTGATGTTAGCTTTAGGTGTACAACATACTGATCCAAAACTTCCCTTCCTTCAACCATTTTCAAATTGTGTTGTTTGTTATATTGTATTATAAGAGTTTTTTTTTTTATCTATTCTGGAAATATAGATATTGAGATATATGATTTGAAAATATTTTGCCCTTTCTGTATGTTGTCTTTTTGCTCTCATGATAATGCTAAATGTGAGACAGGAATCTGTCAAAATCCTACAGAAGAACACAGGCAGTAACATCTTCGACATCAGCCACAGCAACTTCTAGCAAGACACATCTCTAGAGGCAAGGGAAACAAAGCAAAAAATGAACTTTTGGCCTTCATTAAGATAAAAGGCTTCTGTACAGCAAAGGAAACAGCCAAAAACCTAAAAGGCCACCAATAGAATGGGAGAAGATATTTGCAAATGACATATCGGATAAAGGGTTGGTATCTAAGATCTATAAAGAACTTCTCAAATTCAACACCCAAAAAACAAATAATCAAGTCAAATAATGGGCAGAAGATATGAACAGCCACTACTCCAAAGAAGACATACAAATGGCCAACAGACACATGAAAAAATGTTCATTATCACTAGCCATCAGGGAAATACAATCAAAACCACAATGAGATACCACCTTACACCAGTCAGAATGGCTAAAACCAACAAAACAGGAAACAACAAATTTTGGTGAGGATGTGGAGAAAGGGGAACCCTGTTACACTCTTGGTGGGAATGCAAGGTGGTACAGCCACTTTGGAAAACAGTGTGGAGGTTCCAAAGACATTAAAAATGGAGCTATTCTATGACTCAGCAATTGCACTACTAGGTATTTACTCCAAAGATACGTATGTAGTGATAAGGAGGTGCACCTGCATCATAGTATTCATAGCACAATGTCCACAATACCCAAAGTGTGGAAGGAGCCAAGATGTCCTTCAACAGATGAATGGATAAGAAGATATGGTCCATATATACAATGGAATATTACTCAGCCATCAGAAAGGATGAATACCCACCATTTGCATCAACATGGATGGAACTGGAGGGATAATGTTAAGTGAAATAAGCAGAGAAAGAAAACTATCATATGGTTTCACATATGGGCAGAACATAAGGAATGGTGCAGAGGACAATAGGGGAAGGGAGGAAAACCTGAATGGAATTCATCAGAGAAGGTGACAAACCATGAGAAACTCTTGACTCCAGGAAACAAACTGAGGGTTTACCGGGCTAGGGAGATGGGATGGGGTAACTGGGTGATAGATATTAAGGAGGCACATGATGTGATGAACACTAGGTGTTAGACACAACTAATGAATCATTGAACACTACATCAAAGCTTAATGAAGTGCTAGATGCTGGCTATGTGAAGATAATTTAAAAATATAAATAAATAAATAAATGTTATTTAACACAGTGTAATATTAGTTTCAGGTATAAAATATACTGATTCAAAACTTTCATTGCTTCACCCATTTAAGTTGTGTTTTTTTTTTAATGGTGCATTATAATAGTTTTTTCAATATATTCTGGAAATAAAGATACTGAGATATATGATTTGAAAATATTGTGTTGCCTTTTCGTTCTCATGATAATGCTCTTTGATGCACAAAAGACTTTGATTTTGATGACATCTAATTTATTTACTTTTTCTTTTGTTACTTGTGCTTTTGGTATCATATTTAAGAATCCATTGCTATGGGGTGCCTGGGTGGCTCAGTCATTAAGTGTCTGCCTTCAGCTCAGGTCATGAACCCAGGGTCCTGGTATTGAGCTATGTATCAGACTCCCTGCTCAGCAGGAAGCCTGCTTCTCCTTCTCTCTCTCCCCCTGCTTGTGTTACCTCTCTTGCTGTATCTCTCTCTGTCAAATAAATAAAGAGAAAAGAGAAAAGAAAAAAAGAATCCATTGCCAAACCAAAGGTGATGAAGATTTACCCCTATATTTTCTTCAAAGAGCTTTATGGTTTTAGCTCTTTTATTTAGGTAACTGATCATTTTCAGTTAATTTTATATACAATGTAAGGTAGGTATCTAATATTATTGTTCTGTATGAGGCTATCAAGTTGTGCCAGCACTATTTGTTGGAGACTATTCTTTCCATGTTGAATGGTTTAGACAACTTTGTCAAAAACCAATTGGCCACAGATGCTCTGGTTTATTTCTGGGCTTTCAATTTTATTCTACTGATCTCTATGTATATCTTTATGCCAATTCCCCAGTTTTCCTTTTTTCATTTATTTGTTTCAAGTTTTTATTTAAATTCTCATTAGTTAACATATAGTGAGATATTATTTTCAGGAGCAGAATTTAATGATTAATAGTTACATATAACACCCAGTGCTCATGACAAGTGGCCTCCTTAAAACTCATCAACAATTTAGCCCATTGGTGTCCACCTCCCCTCAAGCAACCCTCAGTTTGTTCTGTATATTTAAGAGTCTCTTTTAAGAGACTGCCTCTCTCCCTTTTTTCCTCCTATGTGCAACTGTTTTGTTTCTTAAATTCCACATGTGAGTGAAATGATATGGTATCTGTCTTTCTCTGACTGATTTATTTTTCTTAGAATAATACACTCTAGGTGAATCTGCATCATTGCAGATAATAGAAAGATTTCATTCTTTTCGCTGGTTCCATTGTACATATACCTCCATCTTTTGTTTGTTCTTTCATTCTTTTGTTATCTATCTATTTATCTATGTATTTATCATCATCATCTATCTTCAAGTTTTTACTTAAATTCCAGATAGTCAACATACAGTGCAATACTGGGTTCAGGAGTAGAATTCGGTGATCCAACACCTACACACCACCCAGTGCTCATCAAAACAAGTGCCCTCTTCAGTCCCCATGACCCCATTTAGCCCATCGGCCACCCACCTCCTTCCATCAACCCTCAGTTTGTTCTGTATAGTTTGATTTCTTACCTTCTTATGATTTCTTACCTTCTCTTTTTCCTCCACTTCCCCTATGATTATCTATTTTGTTTCTTAAATTCCACATAAGAGTGAAATCATAAGGTATTTGTCTTCCCTTGACTGATTAGTTTAGTTTAGCATAATACACTCTAGCTCCATCCAAGTCATTCAAATAAGGAGATTTCGTTCTTTTTGTTGGCTGAGTAATAGTCCGTTGGATATGCATACAACTGCTTCTTTATCCGTTTATCATTCAATAGACATTTGGGGTCTTTTTGTAATTTGACTATTATTGATAATGCCACTATAAACATCAAGGTGCATGTGTCTCTTCAACTCAGCGTTCTTGTACCCTTTAAGTGAATACACAGTTGTACAATTTCTGGGTCCTAAGGAAGTCCTATTTTTTCACTTTTTGAGAAATCTCCATACTGTTTTCTGTAGAGGCTGCACCAGGTTACATTCCCACCAAGGTGCAAGAGGGTTCCCCTTTCTCCAGATCCTCAGCAACATTTCTTGTTCCTTGTCTTGCTAATTTTAGCCATTCTGACTGGTGTGGAGTAATGTCACATTGCGGTTTGATTTGTATTTCCCTGATGGCTAATGATGTTGAACATTTTTTCATGTGTCTGTTAGCCATTTGTATGTCTTCTTTGGAGAAAGGCCTGTTCATATCCTCTGCCCATTTTTGACTGGATTATTTGTTTTTTGGGTGTTGAGTTTGGTAAGTTCTTCATAAATCCTGAATACAAGCCCTTTATCTGATAGGTCATTTGCAAATATCTTCTCCCATTCTGTAGGTGATCTTTTAGTTTCGTTGACAGTTTCCTTTGCTGGGAAGAAGATTTTGATCTTGATGAAGACCCAATAGTTCATTTTTACTTTTGTTTCCCTTGCCTTTGGAGACATGTCTAGCAAGAAGTTGCTTCAGCCTAGGTCAAAGAAGTTCCTGCCTTTGTTCTCCTCTAGGATTTTGATGGATTCCTGTCTCACATTGAGATTTTTCACCCACTTTAAGTTTATTTTTGTGTACAATGTAAGAAAAATTTCCATTTTCATTCTTCTGCATGTTACTGTCCAATTTTCCCAACACCATTTGTTGAAGAGAATGTCTTTTTTCCATTGTATATTCATTCCTGATTTGTCAAAGATTAGTTGACCATAGACTTGAGGTTTCACTTCTGGGCTCTCTATTCTGTTCCATTGATCTATGTGTCTATTTTTGTGCCAGTACCATACTGTCTTGGTGATCACAGCTTTTAATATAATTTGAAGTCCAGTATTGTGACACCTCCAGCTTTGGTTTTCTTTTTCAACATTCTTCTGGCTATTCGGGATCTTTTGTGGTTTCCTACAATTTTACAGAATTGTAAAGAAAAAATATATAAACAAAAATAACACTGAATGCCATGAAAGGAAGCCAAAAATCAAGAATATATCTATAAAATGCAAATGTAAAACTGAAACATAAAAAAAGACTTAAAAAAGAGTTGATAAAATAAGAAACTAGTTGAAAGGGGGGAAAATGAGAGGAAAATTTTAAACTGAAAAACCAGAGAATCATGAGAAAAAAACCTGGAATTCTATATGTTATTTTGCCCTAGGGCAGGAGTTTTTCATTTCTGTGTGATCCATAAACTTGGTATTAGCTTGATGTTCCTGCTGGTCTTCTGAGGAAGGGGCCTGTTGAACTAATTATCATGTGTCTTTGCTTGGGCAGAGTGGCACTGTCCCTTGCTAGGGACAAGAAAACTTCTGAAGGCCCTCTAAGGAAACAGCTCAGACAAAGAGAGAACACCAGATCCACTAGATGGGTTTACCTAGGGGAACCTGGAGCCCACCCCTCTGTCATTCCCCTCTTTCCTTTCTTCACCACAGCCCATCTTTCCATGACTACCATTTTTCTCTCTGTTTCTGATCATACCTATTTATCCCTTTATCCTAGATCCCCCCCTCCTCCATATCTCTATAATCTTCAATACACCACAGTAGGGACCTGATGTTTCTGTTGGTTTGTGTGCTGTTTATTCTGGAAAAGTATTAGCCTTTCATTCTCAGATTCTTCCATCCTCTATTTGAGCCCATTCATGAAGATGGTCTCCAGCACACCTATTGCCATATGAATAATAAAAATCTTCCATATGCCCTTGTATTATCTGAGAAGGACAGAAGTGGCAAGCTGAGCAAAGGGGGAGGCCTCTGTGTAATCCCTCCCCGAGTTATACTCTATGATTTAGCTAGAGGTTGTCAATATTTCCATTTCCTAATTCTGAGTAGAGCAATCCTGCCAACCAAGGAAAACCTCAGGTTTTCAACTGAGTACTTACACAGGAAAAATGGCTTAGATAGGGATCCTACCTGTTAATTTGGACAAAGGTTGGGCATGATCTAATAGGGATTTCTCCACCTCAAAAAGACAAGTGAGTCACATCCACTAACTTGCTAAGTAAGGTCTCAAAAGAATGAGGATTCCAGTATATATTTAACATGTCCAGTGCCAAACCTCTGATCTCACACCTAACCCGCTCCTTCTGCCATCCCTCCTTTCTCAGTTGACATCAGTGCTGTCGTACTGTGAAGGCCAATAACCTTGAGTCTTCCCTGACCCCTTTCTCTCATTTTCTGTATCCAATCCATCTAATCTATGAGGAAATCTCGTCTCTACCTTCAAAAATATATCCAGAATGTCTATTTCTCTCCCCCTCTCTATCATAAGCACCCTGGTCCAGGGACCTATCCATTATGTCTGATCGGAACAACTATGGCAGCATCCAGTCTGGCTTCTAGCTCTACTTCACCTCCTGCGGGATTTGTAAAAGCTACATTGGACTGCATTACTCCTCTGCTTGAACCCCGAGTGAGCAGTGAAGCTGGCAATGGCCTACCACACATCAGGTACACTGTCTATTACCTCTCTGGCTTTATTTCTCTGATTCTCTTATTCACTCAGCTCAGATTATGCTGTTCCTCAAACTCACTAAGCTCACCCTCCCCGCAGAGCTTTCGAACATGCCATTTTCCTTGCCTCAATTATTTTCCCCCTGGATTGCTAAATTCCTTGTTCTTCCTATCTCTAGAATTTTCCCTCAGATATAGTCTTCTCAATGAGGCCTTCCGTGACTGCAGTATTTAAAAATGGACTTATAGCCCTCCTGGGGGCTCATTTTGGTTAGCTCTCTGCCTTTGGCTCAGCTCATGATCCCCAGTCCTGGGACTGAGCCCTGGGTTGGCTCCTTGCTCAGCGGGGAGTCTCCTTCTTCCTCTCCCTCTGTCCCTCCACCCACTGCTTGTGCTCTTTCTAATAAATAAATTCAATCTTAAAAAAATAGAATAAAACTGGATTTACTTTCCCCCTTCCCCACATCACTTTTCTTCATAGCACTCTCTAATGTATATTTCATTTCCTTGTTTATTGTTTTTCTTACTACAGTGAAGACAAGAGGCTTATTTTGGTCTCTTTTTTCCCTCGCTGTTCTAACAACAGTGCTTAGGGTAGGGCAGTGACTGTCACAGAGTGGGTATTCCTTAGACACTTGTTGAACGAAGAAACAAATGAGACCCAATTTCTGGGGAACAAAGCAATCTAACAAACACTGCCACTACGTCACTTAAAATAGTAACCTTACTTAAAAGAGTGAACCCCACCCTTCTAGGGTTCATCCTTTATCCCCTTAACTGGCTTTATGTTTCACAGTATCTATCCCATTTTGACACATTACATGTTACTTGATTCTTGAGTGTCTCCCCTATTAGGAAGTAAGTTCCCTGAGAACAAGCACTTTTTTAAAAAAAGATTTTATTTATGTATTTGTCAGAGAGAGAGAGAGCACAAGCAGGCAGAGAGGCAGGTAGGCAGAGAGAGAAGCAGGTTCCCCGATGAGTAAGGAGCCCGATGTGGGACTCATCCCACCTGGGATCATGACCTGAGCCAAAGGCAGCAGTTTAACCCATTGAGTCACCCAGGCATCCCAAGAACAAACCCTTTCTGCTCTCTACTG
Organism: Mustela nigripes; assembly: GCF_022355385.1. Taxonomy (NCBI): domain Eukaryota; kingdom Metazoa; phylum Chordata; class Mammalia; order Carnivora; family Mustelidae; genus Mustela; species Mustela nigripes. Next base: position 149,139,861 of record NC_081568.1, on the reverse strand, counting down.
TTTCCAGTGTCTAGGACCTCCTGCATACATGTAGAATGAACAATGACAAAGTTGAGTGCACCACTGGCTGCAGAACCTCACAAATTGGCAGAACTTATTTTTTTGACCCAGTATTTTGGAACATACTTTGCAGGGTTAAATAACACAAGTTCAGCCAAGTAAATTTTATATTTTTAAAAGATTTTATTTATTTATTTGGCAGAGATCACAAGTGGGTGGAGAGGCAGGCAGAGAGAGAGAGGAGAAAGCAGGCTCCTTGCTGAGCAGATAGCCCGATGTGGGGCTTGATCCCAGGAGTCTAGAATCAACACCTGAGCCGAAGGCAGAGGCTTAACCCACTGAGCCACCCAATGTGCCCCTCAACCAAGTACATTTTAAAGATCTATTTGGCTTCATTCATTTATTTATGAATCAGGAAGCATCCCATTTAGCAAATAGACATGAGCTCCAAGAGGCTGTAGGAAAAAAGTTTTTTAAATGTAGAGTAGAAAGAAGAAAATTATTGTCAAAGAATTCATTGTTTTAGGCAAGGTTGCCCTCCTAAGGGGAACAGAGGGTGTGTATCATTAAATTTCCTAATGCCAACCAAGAAATCCCCATGGTGACTGGTTAAAGGTTACATATCTTGGGGTGGGGGGCGAGGTTTGAAACTGTACTCAAGTTCTCCAAGCATGTGTATATCTGCTGGGTAAATGAGTAGGAAAACTACCTTGTCCTTAGGACAATGCTTCTTGTTACTGCATTCTTTGATGTAACAACTTGTTATTTCTGCTTGTATGTCGATCTTGAATCTTTTGAGCTTTTACAAGATGTAAAAAATATATAACCCTATAAAAACTGTTCATTCTCCAGAGCACTTTCTTCTTTGTGAAGATCATGTTTCCTGGGCAGCTGTCTTAACCTGGGATCAAATAAAACGTTCTTTCTGTTAGAGATTCTAAAGGCTTGTTCATTTTGGAAACTCACTTTTATGTCCTGCCTTATTTGGGGGCTCCTAACCTGATGGTTATCAACCCAAATTGCTCAGGACACAAAATAAGCTTAGTAAGATTTTGTTTTTGCTAGATATCTGCAACTGTTAGGACTATCATTCTTAGACATAAAATAAGCAGATGTGCTGCAAAGTGGGATGTTTGACTCTAGAATTTAAAAATCCCATTTGCGACAACATGGATGGAACTAGAGCGTATCATGCTTAGTGAAATAAGTCAAGCAGAGAAAGACAACTATCATATGATCTCCCTGATATGAGGAAGTGGTGATGCAACATGGAGGCTTAAGTGGGTAGGAGAAGAATAAATGAAACAAGATGGGATTGGGAGGGAGACAAACCATAAGTGACTCTTAATCTCACAAAACAAACTGAGT
>NC_081568.1:149125830-149138393 GCF_022355385.1 Mustela nigripes | reverse complement strand
ACTATCATATGATCTCCCTGATATGAGGAAGTGGTGATGCAACATGGAGGCTTAAGTGGGTAGGAGAAGAATAAATGAAACAAGATGGGATTGGGAGGGAGACAAACCATAAGTGACTCTTAATCTCACAAAACAAACTGAGGGTTGCTGGGGGGAGGGGGTTTGGGAGAAGGGGGTGGGATTATGGACATTGGGGAGGGTATGTGCTTTGGTGAGTGCTGTGAAGTATGTAAACCTGGTGATTCACACACCTGTACCCCTGGGGATAAAAATATATGTTTATAAAAAATAAAAAATTAATTAAAAAAAATCCCATTAGCTAAGTCTTTGGGTTTCTCAGACCTGAACTAATACCTAACAGGGATGGGCTACATGGTTAATGTTTGTGCATGTTTTACAGGGTACCTTGTTGCATGGAAGTTTTCTTGACATCGGTGGGCAACCTAGTACCAATCTAACCCTTTCCATGACCCACCTATCCTATCACAGAAGTCTTCTTGAGGTGGAAAGTGCTATAATAGACTTTAAGTGCTCAACCCATGCCTACCAATATTTGCAGCTTTTTGGCTTCTGAGATCCCCACTAGCAATAGCCCTTATCTACATAAAACAAGACAAACAAACACGTGCACCTTAATGTATTGGCAGTAACGAAGAGATGTTAGTGCATCCTGGGCAGACATTGTGTGCACACCATCATCAATTCCCATGGAATCGTGGTCTGAAAGGTCAGGTGTTTGGCTCTGGGCTGACCCTCTGCCAGTTCAGTTGTGCTCCAGGCAAATACACAAGCTCAACTGGCTCTGGGGATAACTGTCTGCCAGCTCAAGTTGATGTGTCCTTTAAAAGACTGCCAATTAGACTGGGAGCTCAAACGCAAAAAGGAGTGGAACTCAAAACTCAGAAGCACTTACCTATAGTTCTTGGAAATACGAGAAAGACAGTGACGTCAAAAGGGTGATAGAGAGCTTGCCCATTTTTCGTCTTGTCCCTGAAAGCTGCAGAAACTTGCTTCCAATCCCACTGCTGCTACCAAATCTGTTAAATAACAGAAACTCAACAGAGTAAATTTTAAAAATCTGATTGGTTTTATTGATTGATCGATGAATCAGGCAGCATCCCATCTGGTAAGTAGAGGGGAGCTCCAAGGGCTACAGAAAAGGAAATGTTTTCAAAGATAAGGAGGGAGTGGGGAAAAAAGGGAACTATTAGCTAAGAACCCATTGTTTCAAGCAAACGCGTCCTTCCAAGGAGAACTGAAGGGATCTGTCAGTATATTTCCTAGTGCTGACCAGGAAATCCCCATTGTCGACTGGCTGAAGGCTCTATTTCTGTGATTGAAACCACAATTAGGATAGGCATTGAGCATTGCTTTACTGATTTGAGGCCTCAACCTAAATGACACCATATTGAGCCTATGGTTTTCTTTTTAACAACAATGACAAAACAAACAATAAACAGCGTAAGGAGAGAAGCGAATGTAAAACCTCTGCTACCTGGCTTTCTTGGATGTTTAACATAGGTCATTCCCAAGAATATCTGTGTTTAGAGAAATTCTTTAAGGCCAAGTCATCCTTTTCTGTGAAGTACACTGTCCCATGTATCTTATAAAGCAGTGATTCTCAAGGTGTGAAGGTAAGGGAGGGTTGGGGTGAGGGGGGGATTTTGCTTCCCCAATGTTAAAAAGAAAGCTACAGGCTCACTTAGATTGAGTCCCTAAATTGGGGATTAATACTAATCTAATTGCAGTTTAGAGGCAGCTGGCTAACTCAGCCAGTAGCGCATACGGTAGGGTTCTTGATCTTAGGGTTGTGGGTTCGAGCCCCACATTGGGTGTGGAGATTACTGAAAAAAATATAAAATCTTAAAAAAAAAAGAAATTGCAAACAAAAAATATTAAAAACAAAACAAAACAAAACTTGCAGTTTCAACTCTCCCAGAAATGTAGTCTTTAAGTAAGTTGGGAATTTTTTGGATCAGTGCCAGTCTTCTCCATGGGCCTTCTCTCCATCCCTCAAAGGCAGGAGAGGTCCACTGCAGATAGAGTCCTTGCCTTTCCCCTCACAAGGAAAAGAAGTCTTTCCCAGAACAATCCTTTTTTTTTTTTTTTTTTTTTTTTTGCTAAAAGCTTTCTTGCCCCACTTTCCTTCTATAACGGCCTTCCATTTTGCATAATTTCTCATAGCGTCCTTCTATTTGCTAGATGGTATGCTGCCCGATTTGTGAATTATTTAATAAAGCCAAGTACATCTTTCAAATGAACTCAGTTGACTTTTTTATTTAACACTGCGGACACTGGAGACATATTTAGTGGTCATAATTGGAGGGATAAGGGGGTAGTGCTACTGACATTGAGTGGGCAGAGACAAGGGGTGTTCAAATATACTACCATCAAAATGGCCAGATTTAGCAAACAAAAATACACATGGGGTAGCGTGTCCAAATAAAATACAGAACTGGGATATCTCAGTCATTAAGCCTCTGCCTTCAGCTCAGGTCATGATCCCAGGGTCCTGGGATGGAGCCGCGCACTGGGAGGGGTCCTTGCTCTGGGAGAAGCCTGCTTCTCCCTTACCCACTCCCCCTGCTTGTGTTCCCTCTCTTGAGGTCTCTCTCTGTCAAATAAATACAATCTTTAAAAGCGACAAATTGTAAATCAACACTTGTTTACCTGGAAATCAAACTTAACGAGTTTTATCCGGTGATTTCACGCCTCATGCACAGGACAGGCCCCCACCACAAAGACTTCTCCCGGCCAACCCGTCCCGACTGCAGGGGTTAGGAGACCCCGCCACAGAGCAGTTGTCTTGGAAACCTGGTCTGCACCCACACCGCCCCAGGGAGGCAGGGCGCGCATTGCGGGGCCCCTCCGTCTCTCCCCCCACAGAGCTCCAGGATTTGCTCTTCCATCGAGTTCCCAGGTGAAGCCGCCGCTGGTCTGGGGCCCGCACAGGCCCACCGCTCCCCGAAGCGGTTCGTCTTGGGGCGAGTGTGGAGCCAGAGGACACCGTGAAGCCGAAGAATAGGGAAGGCAGAGGCAGGGTTTTACTCGCAACCGGGAGGAAACCGGGTGTCTCTGGACAGCACAACCGGGCAAGCGTGAAGAGACGGGAGCGCGCACATTCGTGAAGCGGATTTCGCAGGGCCCCTGGCGCGGCAGCGGGCACAAGCCGTGCCGAGCCGACAGGTGCAGGTCAGCCCCGCGGGCCACCCAGGCCGGCACCGTTGGCTCTGCGGGAATCCTGCGGGGCCGGTGCCCTCGGTCCTGCATCGGAGCGCTCCGACCCTGCAAGGGCGACTCAGGCACGGGCGCCCCAGCGGCCTTCCCGGCCACCGACGCGCTGTGCCCTGCACGACCGGGTGCGTCGCGGTCGCCGCTGACGTGGTCCGGCGAGATGGCCCGGCGACCTCGAAGGGCCGTCTCACGCTGAGAAGCGGAAGGCTGACTTTTCCCGGAGTCCTCCCCGCCCCCCCGACGTCTTTCCGTCGGCAGACCTCGCCTCCCAGACAGAAAGACGGTTTCGCGCCTTGCGAGCCGCCGCGACAGCAGCGTCGAAGCCGCACTGCGAGCGAGCGGGGCGGGCAGAGCCGGTACTTCCCAGTCCGCCGAGGAACTTTGCAGTTCCCTCTAGGCTCCGCGGAGGCCCCGGCCTCTCGGTGGTTGCTCGGAACGGGGGCTTGGCTGGGGGCGTGGCTGGGGGCGTGGTCCAGAAGGCGAGCCCAGGCGCCGCGAGCGCTCTCGTGCCGGACGTTGCGCGGCCGCGACGCCCCGGGCTGGCACGGCGGGGCGCTCCGGACTGGTTGCCCCGCGGTGGGAGGCCTCGGCTGCTCCGCGCTCAGGTAGGCGTTGGCCCGCCCGAGTCGCTGACCTGCCCCGGTTTGGGTGCGTGAGCGGCAGGGCCTGGCGTTGCGTTTTCTCAACGGTGCCCGAGGCACTGGCCTACGCGGCCTAGCGCGCGGGGGGCGGGCTGGAGGGACTGGTCCAGGGACAATGGGCGTCCGGGCCCCCGAGCTGCCGGGGCCGAACGGAGGCGCTCCCGCTGCGGGGCGGACTCAGCCGAGGCGACCCGAGACCCTGCGGGCAGCCGGGGTGCTCTGACGCAGGGTGCACCGGGCAGCGGTGGCCGGGACTTGCGGGCCGCGTCGGGGCTGCGGTGGGGCCTGCTGGGCGCCGATCTCGGGCCGCATCCCCCACCCCCGCCCAGCGAAGGGGTGGCTGCGCGACCCGCCGGATGCGGGCATCGCTGGCGCTCCTGCCGCCTCTGCCTGCCTCTGCGAGTGGACTGTCCTTTGTTTCCTTCTTCCCTTCTTCGTAGGCCGGTGTGGTGGGCAGAGCTGGGGGCGCGGTGTCGCCTATAGGCTTCTCCGGAGCCCGCTGGCACGTGGCGCAACTTGGAGGCGTTTACATTTATAAAATGTCTTATTTTTATTTTTTTTAAATTCTTTTTGAAATAACTTCACAATTAAAAAAAAAGTTGAGAAACGAGTACGAAAGTTTTCTCAGTAGTATTCCCTTAGACTCCCCAGATGTTAACGTCTAATTTAACAGACCAGGAAGACGAGGACACTCAGTCACATCGACAGGTTTTATTCAGATATGTCTGCTCCTGTCTCCTCTCTGTTCCTTTTTTGTGGTACAGGATCCAAGTCAGGATTTAGTTGCATTTAAATGCATTAAATACATTTAGTTGCATTGTCTTGTCTCCCTGAAAAAATTACATTTTTTTTTAAAGATTTTATTTATTTATTTGACAGAGAGAGATCACAAGTAGGCAGAGAGGCAGGCAGAGAGAGAGGAGGAAGCAGGCTCCCTGCTGAGCAGAGAGCCCGATGTGGGACTCGATCCCAGGACCCTGAGATCATGACCTGAGCCAAAGGCAGCAGCTTAACCCACTGAGCCACCCAGGCACCCCCCAAAAATTACATTTTAAACAGGGGAGGCCCTTGTAACTCCCCAAGACCCTTCAGTGTGGTCTTGGAAGCGCCAAGTCTCAAATCAAAGGGTCTTTTCAAATTGCTTCGTGCCAGGCCCAAGAGACAATGTCCGGCAAGACATCTGGGCAGTTTTGGCACCGGTGGTCACCCTCTGTGCCCTGACCCATCTAGTCCTAACCTCGTAGCCCATCCTGGTTCTCCTCCTACTTCTCAGACCTACCTGCTTCTGTCCTGGTATCTCTGAAGATCCCGTCCTTGGCCATCTTCTCTTACCATCTGGACAATTTCCCTGGGTGATCTCTTGTGGCTTCGAGGATTCTTGTGGTTTTGAGCATACCACAAATCCTCAGAATACTCACCTGTTTATGATTGCGGCCCAGGCCATTTCTATGTTCCAAACTCAGATAGCCTGTGGCCTACGCAGTGGCTTTACAGGCTATCTCAAAAGCATTTCTGCCTTGATATGAGCATATCTCAGCTTGAACTCACGCACATCTGGTCCTCTTCTAGTGCCTCCAGATTCTGTGAATGATGCCACCCTACCCTAGCCACTCAGCCACTCCTGGGGAAGGCCTCCCTGATGAGCTCTTTCACTACCCCAGTCAATCCAGACTTGGTTTCCTTTTTGAACCCTCCCTGGGCTGGCCCACTTTTCTCCTTGGGAACCCGTCTCCCTGTGCTTTCTTTGGTGCCCTCATTCAGTTGTCCACACCAGAATCACACTAAGCTTATTAAAATGTATATGTGATTGTCCATACTCTGCCTATAATCTTTTAAAATTTCCCTTTACTTAAAAAGGAAGAAAGAAAGAAAGATAAATTAAGATAAGACCATTAAGTATAAAGAACAAACTGATGGTTATCAGAAGGGATGGGGGTAGGTGCATGGGTTAAGTAGGGGATGGGGATTAAGGAGAGCAGTTGTGATGAGTATCAGATGATCTATGCGGAATTACTGAATCACTATATTGTGTATGTGAAACTAGTATAACACTATTAACTAACTAGGATTAACATAAAAACAAAATTAACGACGCACAAGTAAATAAAATTTCCCCTTGCTGTAGGACAAAGGTAAGACTTCTTAAGTCTTCAAGGCCTCATTTCAGAATTGCTGGTCCAGTCTCTTCCTGTACCCTCTTCCTCAGGTTCCCTGCTCTGCTCTGACTGGCTTTGCTTCTCTCCTGACTTGCTTTTCTGCCTACGGGGATTCTGTTCCCTGTGTGCTCAGGGAGTTCTTACTCTTCCTTGTAGATCCCCATCTAGTCATCCCTTCCTTAGGGAAGTTTTCTGTGACCTCCCTAACTAGGTCCTGTTGTGCGGATCCTAATCTCTATCATCTTCTCTCCTTGGTAGCTCTGTTAAAGTAGCCGTTTTAGACAGACATGCTTAGGTAGACACTTTTGATGTTTGCCAAATCAATGAGGACGTGTAGGGGTATGCAATCTGGTTACTCAACAGCCTCTGTCTGAACATTGTTGGGAATTTGCATAGTATATAGGGGCACTGTGTACCCTCGTTCCGTTTCTCTGCTGGTACTGTCAGGCAGGGCAAGAAGGAGACATACAAGAGGGAATGGAGAGCCTAGAGAGAATAGCCAGAGGAGCATTGAAAAGGAGAGGTGACGTCTACTGCCCTTCTTGCTTAGTTTCCCTTTCCGTCAGGGTTGAATCCGCTGTCTTACCTGACTCTATTGACAGACTTGACTCTCTCCTACTCTTCCATTTCCTATGCATGTTTTAGAGAATCTTTACAAATGTATTTTGGTTAGGGTCAATGATATGTCAGTAGTCCTAGTTCTGTTCTAAACAGCTGACTCAGAGTCAGAAGGTGAAGTGGAAATGAAGGCCTGATGGAGGAGGAGTTGGGTTGGGTGGCCGGAATGATGGCTGTTTGCTCTGTGGTGTGAGTTGTTCAGTTCAGCAAGTACTCACTGGGGGCATGCCAGGAGCTGTGTTGGCTTCTGGGGATAGAAAGGTGAACAAATTCTGCAGCTGCCTGGCCAGGGAGCACATGGTGGGGTCAGCATGTGATAAGGTGAAAACCATATGAGAGGAACCCTTGACTTGGAGAAGGACGTCGCCCAGCCAGCTGAGGCAGGGGCTAGGTGGGGGAGCCCTGGAAACTAGTCTGGGTGGTGGCCTTGACCTAATTCCAGGACCCTTGCAATTGTGACCTGGGGAGGTTCTCAGCAGGGTGTGAGGATGGGCCTGCGTCACAGTGACTGGGTGGGGGCTGTCACTGAGTGCTGGTGAATGGAAGAGGACAGAGGACCGCCTGGGGCACAACAGAGAAAAAGGTATTGAGATAAACTATTGCAGAGGAGGGGGTGGCTGAAGTGGTAGCACAGATCACACTCTCTGACCCCAAACCAGCCAGACATGTTTGAATTTTATCAAAGTCATACTAAAGCACCCCCAATCAAACACAGAATTTCTGCAGCAAAATGTATGGATATCTGCAGTTAGGAATAGAAATAGACATTCCAAAGAGCCTCCCATCATTTTAGATTTTGCTGTCAGAGTGTTGCCAAATTTTGAAGAAATGTTCAGTTTTCCCAGCATTTTTGACTTGTGGGAATTGTGGGTGAGGGGTTGTGGATTTGAAATGATAGCAAATGTTTATAGAGCATCCACTCTATGTGAAGCTTATAGAGCTTCACATGCACTGACTTTTGTCCTCATAACAACCCTACTCGGTACCTGGAAGATCCCTTTGTAGAGGTGAAATGAAGGTACAGACAGGGTCAGCGACTTGCCTATAGTCACAGAGCCCACAACTCTTGGCTTTGTCATCTACATTCTTACCAGGCTGCTAACTTGTGAATGGGACGTGAGGAGAGGGTTTGAAGGACCAGGTCTTTCTCCCACTCTTCAGTCACCTAGCATCTATAACCAGCCTGCCCAAGTGCCCAGGAAGGTCAGAAGGGAAAGGAGGTGGGAGCCCCCTAGAGGTGGACTCAGATTCACCGAGGGCCCATGGGGACTCTTTTCCATGATGCTGTATCTTGTGGTCTGGTTGGGCAGTGAGTTTTCCTCAAAAGCTGTAGGGGAAGTTACATGCAGCGCCAAGTAGAGCAGAGAGAGGAGGAGGTGAGATGGTGAGAGCCGCTGTGCATAAGCTGCGATGTGGGCAGGCTGGGCTTTGAGAAATAAGGATTCTGTAAGGAGATTCTTCTTGAGACTCTAGAGTGGGGAGATGACTGTTCTCTAATTTTCTTCCACCTGCTGCGCAAGATACATTGTTCTGGAACACCCCAGATGAACACTTTCTGCAGACCACTGCCCACCTGGGGGCACTGAGCAGGTCACCCTGGTAGTATTTGCTCACATGTGTGCTAGTATCTCAGTTTCTTTGTGTGTACATGTGTGAGCGTGCAAATATATATATATATATTATATATATTTATATATAAAATATGCATTTTGTGCATATTTTGCATGCATTATATATCAGCAGGAATAATGAAACAACTGAATATCCCACTCAGTTTAAGAAATAGAACCTTATAGGGTGCCTGGGTGGCTCACTTGGTTAAGCTCTGCCTTTGGCTTAGGCCATGGTGCCATGGTCCTGGGATCGAGTCCCACGGCAGGCTCCCCTTGCACTGTGGAGAGTGCTTCTTCCTCTGCTTGCTGTTCCCCCTGCTTGTGCTCTCCCTCTCTCTGTCAAATAAATAAATAAATAAAATCTTAAAAAAAAAAATGGAACTTTACTAAAACCTTAGAAATCCTCTGTGTGTCTGCAAATTGTATCTTTTCTCTTCCAGAGGTAATCACTATCCTCAAGCTCCTTTTAATCACTTCCTTGCTTTTCTTTAAAGTTTTACCATGTGTATATATGTGTTTGCAGATTGTATATTTATAATATATATATATATATATTAGTTTTTTTATGTTAGTTTATATTTTATTAGTTTATATTCTATATATTTAGTTTATATTCTATATATTTCTATATATTTAATATATATTTAATATATATTACATAATATATATTAGTTTTGTTTAACTTTTTGGTCCTTATAAAACGAAGCATGTAGCAAGCTTTCTGGTTTGTTTTGCTCAGTGTATTTTTGGGATTTGTTCATGGGTGTGTGTGGCTACAGTTCTTCATTTACTTTTTCTGTCGTATTCTACTGCATCTGTTCCAGTGATGGCCATTTGGGCCATCTCTGGTTTCTGCTATCACAGATAAACAGTGTTGGAGTGGGCGTTCTTGTCCCGGTCTCCTTGTGCACAGAGACGGTAGTTCTACTAGAGCAGTGGTTATTTAGTAGGGTGGGGGGGCATGAGGAGGGGAAAATGCTGTCAAGGAGACAGGGAGATACTTTGAGTTGTCATACCTAGCAGGGGGGGAGCTACTGTATCTAACCGGTAGAGACCACCCATGCTGCTAAACATTCTATGATGTCCAGGACAGCTTCCCATCTCTTCCACCCCTCCCACGCAATAAAGAATTGTTCAGTTTCAGGTGTCAGTGCTAAGGCTGAGAACGTGGGCTCCAGAGAGATACCTGGGCCAAACTGCTGGTTTAGGTGGTGTTCAGCTTTATTGGATACTAATGCATTGTTTACACTCCTTTTAAGCTGGTATAGCCACTCTGGAAAACAGTATGGATGTTTCTCAAAAAGTAAAAAATGGAACTCTACCCTATGACCCACCAATTGCACTAAAGGTATTTCTCCAAAACCGAAGGGGCACATGCACCCCAGTGTTTATAGCAGCAATGTCCACAATAGCCAAACTGTGGAAAGAGCCCAGATGTCCATTGACAGATGAATGGATAAAGAAGATGTAGTGTATGTTAGTTTATGTTAGTTTATAACATAGTGTGTATATGTGTGTGTGTGTGTATATATATATGTATAATGGAATATTATTCAGCCATCAAAATATGAAATCTTACCATGTAGTGTGTGTGTGTGTATATATATATATAAAATGGAATATTACTCAGCCACCAAAATATGAAATTTTACCATTTGCAGCAACATGGATAGAACTAGAGGGTATTGTGCTAAGTGAAATAAGTCAATCAGGGAGAGACAATTATATGATTTCACTCATGTCAAATTTAGGAAAGAAAACAGGATCATAGGGGAAAGGAGGGGGAAAAAATAAGACAAAATCAGAGAGGGAGAAAAACCGTGAGAGACTCTTAACTCTAGGAAGCAGAGAGTTGCTGGAGGGGAGGTAAGTGAGAGGATGTGGTAACTGGGTGATGGGCATTAAGGATTTTTTTTTAATGCAACTGGTAAATTACTAAATCTACTTCTGAAACAAACAAAATTGCCAGCCTAGTATATGTGAAATGGTATCTCAATTGTTTTTAAATTTTTTATTTCATGTATAGTAATGAGATTTTCATGTTTGTGTGCTGTTTGTATTTCCTTTGAGGGGTGCGTCCTGATATTCTTTTGCCCATTTCCCTGTTGTGTTAATTGTGTTTTTCTTAATTGTTCCTATGATTTCTTTTTATGTCTTAAGTTCTTTATAGCTCCTAGATACTAACTCCTTATATCTGTTACAGATAAGTCATTCTATTTATGAGTTTCTCCTGATGAACCAAAAAGTTCTTCATTTAAATGTGGTATAATTTGTCAATCATTTTCTTATGGTTAACATTTTCTGCAGATAGATGTGGTTCCTGCTGGTTCTCCAGGGAGATGTGACTCCCTTTAGGACCACATCCAGGCAAGACAGGAACTGGATCACAGTTCTCCTTCAGGGTCCACAGCTGGGACTAAGGTGAGCAGGTCGGCCTCCGGAGTCTTGGATAAGTGTGTTTCCTCTTGGTTCCCTGGGCTTCCTCTTAGACTGAGGCAGAGAGAGGTTGAAACCAAGTCTCTGGGCGGAGTAAGGGTCTGTAGCAGACACTGCTGTTGGTGGGCCTAATGCTAGAAGCATGGATGGGGATTGCTGGGTCCCTAGGTGAGCAGGACTAAGGGCAGGGCTAGGAGCTTGGACACAGAGCTGCTTTGGAATCCATAGTCTAGTCCAAGGCTGGCAGGCCTGTTACTGAGGTGTGTACAGTGTGGTTCTTCCTGAGTTTCTTGGTCCATGGGACTGGTTGCAGGAGTACTGCCAAGCAGACCTGGAGCTAAGTCCCTAGAGAGTTGGGGCTACTTTTGGAGAGCTTGCCACCAGAGTCCTGGCCTGTCTTTTCAAAGAAGTGCTTCTTAGTCTTGGGGTTCACTCAGGTTTTGAAGCCTCCTACCTGGATCCCAAAGCTCATACAAAAGCACTTCTTCCATGGTTGGCTGCTGTATCATAGTGTAGGGAGACAAGCTGGGGCCTTTCCGTTCTGCCATCTTGCTGATATCACTGCTGTTTATTTAGAGTAGACTCATGTCAGTTCTGCTGTTCAAGTCTCAGTAATTTTGTCTGCTTGATCATTAATCTCTGGAAGAGTATATTGAAATCTATATTATTGTGATAGATTTGTTGGTGTCTACAGTTAATTTCTATTTTGAAGTGGTTATTAAATGCATACAATTTAAAATTATTCTATCCTTATAGTGAGTCAAAAACTCTTTCCCGTGAAGTAACCTTTTTTCCTCTGATAATGCTTCTCTGTATTTTTAATTATACAAATTAACATAAAATAAAATGTACTGTCTTAGCCACTTCTCAGTAGTGTTAAGTATGTTCACCTTGCTGTGCAGCCAATCTTCAGAATATTTTTGTTTTGCAGCATTGAAACTCTGTCTCCATTAAACATCATCTTCCCATTTCCCTCTCCTCCCTCCACTGGTAACCACCATTCTACTTTCTGTTTCTATGAATTTAAGTACTATAGAAACCTCATGTAAATAGAATCATACAGTGTTTGTCTTTTCATGGCCTGTTCATATCATTTAGCATGTCCTTAAGTTTCAGCCATGCTGTAACATGTGACTGGATTTCCTTCCTTTGGGGTGAATGATAGTCCACTGTAAGTATGGGTAAATGATAGTCCACTGTAAGGGGTGGGTGAATGATAGGGGTGAATGATAGGAGAATTCACATGATAGTCCACTGTAAGTATATACCACATTTTCTTCCATTCATCTTTAATGGACATTTGAGTTGCCCCTACCTCTTGGCTATGATGAACAGTGCTGCTGTGAAGATGGATGTCTCTTGGATGTCCTGCTTTCAGTTCTTTAAACTGCATGCTCAAAAGTAAGATTGCTGGATCATATGGTAGTTCTCTATTTTTAATTTTTCGAGGGACTACCAGACTGTTTACATAGTGGTTGCACCATTTTACATTCCTATCAGCAAAGCACAAGTGTTCTCATTTTCCATAGCCTCACCAACATTTCTTATTTTCTTTTTAATAGTGATCATCCCAGTGGGTGTGAGGTGATACCTTATTGTGGTAGTGGTTTGCATTTTACTAATGATTAGTGATGTTGAACGTCATTTCATATGCTTATTGGCCATTTGTATATCTTCTTTGGAGAAATGTCCACACAGGTTCTTTGCCCGTGTTTTGATTGGGTCACTTATTTTTTTTGCTGTTGTCGGAGTTATTTGTGTATTAACTTCTTGTCAAATAATATGATTTACAAATATTTTCCCCATTCCATTAGTTGTTGAAAGACCCTAGAGGACCCGCACCGAAGGACGCACTCACAGACCAC
>NC_081568.1:149117568-149122830 GCF_022355385.1 Mustela nigripes | reverse complement strand
GCCTATAAGTTTTAACATTCTTTTTATAACCAGCTTATGCTAACTGAGAAACTGTGGCCAGCTGACGATAGATAAGGGAGTCAGCAAACAGCATAACAGGATAACGAATAGCGAAAATCTGTGTTTAACCCTGCTGTTTCTGGCTTCTGTATAATAATGCTTCTAATGCTTTGCTAAGAAATGAAAAATTGCTTAAACCCTCAACTCTAAGGAGCAAGAGGCTGGCTGAGGACAAAGCAAAAGTTGGCGCCTTGCACCCCCCCCCCTTCACCCGCTCCCCTCCATATGTGTAGCATTATAGTTAACTTGCAGAAATCACAGTCCTGCAGGGTAGGAGTCTCCCTTGGTTTGCAAATGTCCTTGAGATTTACAACAAAGAAGTTACCTTACATTTGATAGCAGGAATGTAACATTTCACCAGGAGACTCCCAATTGTCTTTATGTTAGGACCTCATTAAAGGGAAGATGGCCTTGGCTTGATAGTAACCAGGCCTTCAATATCCTGATAGTGCTTTCATTCACATGCTTGGGCTAACCGGCCAGTTCTGCTTCTGTAAGATTGCTTTGTCTGCTTTCGCACGTAGGTCCCCTGATCCACTCCACTGATGCCAAGTATGCCTGTTCAAACTATCAATCAGTCAGCTCAGCCCCTCCCGAAACTTGTTTGTCCATAAAAATCCTGCACTACCCCAGCCTGGTGTGCTCAGCTAGCAGGAGCTGCTGACCACCCGCAGGCGTGCGCTGACCACCCGCAGGCGCCTGTGAAACAATAAAGAACCTCTTGCTGTTTGCATCCTGTGGCAGTGTTGAATTCTTGGGTAAGGGGATCCGCAGGTCTTTCAATACAATATTCTGAATCTTTACACTGTGTTATCTTTGAAGAATTTTATAATTTTAACTCTTATGTTTAGGTCTTTCCTTTTAAAATATTTTATTTACTTATTTGACAGAAAGAGACATAGCGAGAGAGGGAACACAAGCAGGGGGAGTGGGAGAGGAAGAGCAGACTTCCCACCCAACAGGGAGGCTCTATCCCAGGATCCTGGGACCATGACCTGAGCCAAAGGCAGATGCTTAAAAGTTGAGCCACCCAGGCGCCCCTTATTTAGGTCTTTGATACATTTTGAGTTAATCTTTGTATATGATGTAAAAGCCCATTTTTATTCTTTTGCATGTAGATACCTAGTTTTTTTTTTTAACACCATTTATTATAGAGACTGTCCTTTCCCTATTGAGTAGTTTTTACATCCTTTTTGAAGATAACCTGACCATATATGTGAGGGTTTATTTCTGGCTCTGTTACAATTAACTAGTCTCTGTATCTGTCATTATACCAGTATCACACTGTTTTGACTTCTTTAGCTTTGTAATATGTACTGAAATGAGGAAATGTGAATTCTCCTACTTTGTTCTTCCTTTCCAGAATTATTTTGGCTATTTGGAGTATCTTGATACCAAATGATTTTAGGATGGATTTTTCTATTTCTAGAAAAAAAAAAAAAATATATATATATATATATATCCCCAATATTTTGGGATTTTGATAGAGATTGCATTGAACCTGTAGATTATTTTGGGCAGTATCGAGGTCTTTGATGTTAAGTATACAAACCCATAAACACAAGATATCTTTCTATTTTTGTGTATTTTTTTTAAATTACTTTATGTTTTGTTGTTTTCAGTGTATAGTTCTTGCAACCTCTTTGGTTAGGATTCTTCCTAAATATTTATTCTTTTCAATATTATGGTAAATGGAGTTGTGTTCCTAATTTCTACTTTAAGTTGTTCATTGTTAATGTATATAAATGCAACTAATTTTTGATATGTTGATTTTGACTTCTGCAGCTTTGCTGAACTTACTTATTCTGACTTTTTAAAAAAATCTTTACATGTAAGATCATGTTACCTGCGAATGGATAATTCTACTTCTTTCTTTCCAGTTTGGATGCCTTTTATTTCTTTTCCTTGCCTAATTGCTCTGGCTAAGACTTCTAGTACTATGTTTAACAGAAAGGCCAGAAGAAACAACTTTATCTTGATCTTGTTTTTAGAGGAAAAGCTTTCAGTCTTTCACTATTTTGTATATTAGCTGTGATTTTTTTTTCTATTTCATTTTTATTATGTTCAGTTAGTTTCCTTTTAGTCCTAGTTTATTAAGA
Source organism: Mustela nigripes (assembly GCF_022355385.1). Taxonomy (NCBI): domain Eukaryota; kingdom Metazoa; phylum Chordata; class Mammalia; order Carnivora; family Mustelidae; genus Mustela; species Mustela nigripes. The sequence goes on along the minus strand of NC_081568.1, from coordinate 149,120,671 downwards.
GTTTCTTTATAATAAAAGAGTGTTGAATCTTGTTAAATGTTTTTTCTGCATTATTTGGTGGGAAAATACGGCTTTTGCCTTTCATTCTGTTCACTTGGTATATTACATTGGTAGATTTTTTTATTCTCAAGTTGAACTATCCTTGCATTCCAGAAATATATCCCACTTTGTTGTGGTATAGAATCCTTTCAGTGTACATTGAATTTATTTTGCTAATAATATTTTCTTGAGGATCAATATTTGTCAAGGATATTGGTTTTTAGTTTTCTTCTAGTATTTTTTAAAAAATATTGTTTATTTATTTGAAAGAGAGAGAGAGAATGAGAGCGAGCATAAGCAGGTAGAAGAGCAGAGGGAGAGGGAGAAGCAGACTCCCTTCTGAGCAGAGAGTTCAAAATGGGGCTTGATCCCAGGACCCTGGGATCATGACCTGAGCCGAAGGCAGACGCTTAACTGACTGAGCCACCCAGGCGTCCCTCTTCTAGTATCTTTATCTGGCTCAAATATCAGGGTAATGCTGGCTCCTTTATTATATTTTTCAGCTCCAGAATTTGCTTCATTTTATTAATATTCTCATTTATACATTTCCTGATTTTGTGTCTTTCTGTGGTCTCTTTTAGCTCATTGACTGTCTTTAACAAATTGTTTTAAATTCTTCACCAAGAAATTCAGCAGTCTGACTTTCTTTCAGATCCATTTCTGGAGTTTTATTTTGTTTCTGTCACTGGGCCATGTTTCCCAGTTTTTTGTATGCTCATGATCTGTTGTTGGGATTTGGCCATTCAAAAAACAAAACAAAACAAACAAACAAACAAAAAAACCCATTCTCCTCTCTCAATCTTTATGGCCTGGCCTTGTTCAGGGGAATACTTCACTAGTCAGCCTACCTAGAAGTTTCGAACCTCATCAACATTTTCTGTACTTTTAATTGTTTCAATTACCACGAGCGGCTTGTCCCTAATTTCTCCTCAGAAGTGTATAATCTTTATCTCTCCCTGGCATCTGCATGTAAAACTGTAGAATTTCTTTAGCTCTAGTGTACTGTGACACAGCCTACATTTTCAGTAACCTCCAAACTGCTGCCATTCCCATCAGTGCTGCAAGTCTGGTGAGGCAGAAATCTATCCCTCAGGCAGCCGCCAGACAAGCTAAAATGTTGAACTCATAGTCTGCTCTGATTTCCATCCCAAGGAAAGAGTCGCTGTGTTTACCCTAGTTGTCCCTTACTGATCTGACAGGAAGAGATCTGTCTGTGCACAAAATGCCATGAACTTTTCTATCCTTTTAAATGGAATCCCATCTTATTTTTCTGTTGGCCTGGGTCCCACACCATTTCAAGTGGTCTCTAGAGTTCTCACAAATGTATTCATGTTCATATATTGTTAACTTGCATTTCCATGGGGAATGAAGGCCTGGAGCTCAATAGTCGACCATCTGTGACGTCACCTCTATATTTGTTTTTTGAATTGTCCTCACATTCCATTCTTTTCTTGTAATGTCCTTATCAGGCTTTGGTATTGGGGTAATGCTCATCAAATCATCAAATGCTAATCAAAGTGTGTTCTTTCCCTTTGTTTTGTCCTTTTTTGGATGGATTTTAGAATAACTGGCATTAATTGTTCTTTAAATGCTTGGTAAAATTCACCAGTGAGTGGATTTGATGTTGGGTTTTTGCTCTTTGTTCTTGTCTTTTTGTTTTTGTTTGTTTTTTTGATTGGGAGAGTTGGCATTACTGATTCAGTCTTTCTACTAGTAATTGGACTGTTCAAATGTTCTGTTTCTCCTGTTTCAGTCGGTAGCGTGTGTGTTTCTGAGAATTTATCAGCTTGTTCTAGGTTGTCCAGTTTATAGGCGTATAATCAATAATCATTCATTGTAGCCTCTGTGATCCTTTGTTTCTCTGGTATCAGTTAATTTCCCCTCTTTCGTTTATAATTTTGTTGATTTGGGTTCTCTCTATTTCTTGGATACTATAGCTAGAAATTTGTTTATTTTGTTCATCTTTTCAAAAAACTAATTCTTAGTTTTGTTTAGCTCACCAATTATTTTTTTGTTCTCTATTTTGCTTGTTTTTGCTCCAGTCTTTTATTTCCTTTCTGCTGCTAACTTTAGGCTTAGGTTATTCTTTTTTTAAAAAATTTAATTCAATTTTAAAATCCAGTGTAGTTAATATACATGTTATATTAGTTTCAGGTGTACAGTATGTTGGGCTGGCTGAAAGAAAGGGCTACTTAAGATGGCGAAAGTTCCCACCACAAAACCTGAGCTCAGACAGGAGAACAAAGACCTGAGCAGGAATCTGAGGACCCTTGCTCTGGGCCCTCATGGACCAATGGGACCCTGACAAGTGGGAATCTGAGACCCCCACTCTGGGCTCCAGTGGACCAATGGGACCCCGACGAGCAGGCGAAATATCCAAATAAAGGAAACTTGCCAAAAAATCCCTGAACTCCCCTCGAGACCCCTTAAAAGCCCCCTTCTCCCTGCCTCCGGTGCAACTTCCCCGACTCCCCTTTCTGGAGTCACGGAACCTTGCCCAAGGGTGCCCTCCTCCGCAGTTTTCCCGGCTCCCCTTCTCCTGGGCCCTGAAACTGTGCCTGAGAGTGCCTTTAATAAATCTTGCCTTGTGCCTACCTCGCCTGGTATGTTTCTCTTGCTGGAAAAACTTTACCAATATAGTGATTCAGCAGTTCCATACATCACCCTGTGCTCATCATAAGTCCATTCCTTAATCCCCATCACCTATTTTAACCATCCCCAACCCAGCTCCCTTCTGATAGCCATCAGTTTGTTCTCTATAGTTAAGAGTCATTTCTTGGTTTCTCTCTCTCTCTCTTTCTTAAATTGCACATATGAATAAAATTGTATAGTTTGTCTTTCTCTGACTCAGTTCACTAAGCATTATATTCTCTGACTCCATCCATGTCTTTGCAAATGGCAAGATTTCATTTTTTATGGCCGAATAATATTCCATTATATATATATATATTATATATATTATATATATAATATATATTATATATATATTTATATATATAATATATATTATATATATATTTTTTTTTAAAAAAGGAAAGAAATGTGAGTGTGTGTGTTTATATAT
>NC_081568.1:149089079-149114568 GCF_022355385.1 Mustela nigripes | reverse complement strand
GGAGAGGGCCGAAAGAAAGGGAGAGAGAATCTTTTTATTTTATTTTATTTATTTTCAGCATAACAGTATTCATTGCTTTTGCACCACACCCAGTGCTCTATGCAATCCGTGCCCTCTCCAATACCCACCATCTGGTTCCCCCAACCTCCCATCCCCCGCCCCTTCAAAACTCTCAGATTGTTTTTCAGAGTCCATAGTCAAGAGAGAGAATCTTAAGTAGGCTTCACACTCAGTGCATAGCCCAATGCAGGGCTCAGTCTCACCATCCTGAGATCATGACCTGAGCCGAAATCAGGAGTTGAATGCTTAACCAACTGAGCCACCTAGGTAGCCCTCAAGGTACTTTTTAACTTCCCCTTTAATTTTTTCGTTGATCCCTTGGTTGTTAAGAAAATGTTTCATAGTTAGTTCTTTATATATCTTGGACTTCACTGTCTAATACAGTGGCCACTGACCAAAGCACATGTGACTGTTTTCATTGAAATTAATTAAAATTACATAAAATTAAAAATTCATTTTCCTAGTCACACTAACCATATATATCAGGTGTTTAATAACGACATGTGGCTCATGGCTACCATATTGGGCAGCATTGGTAGAAAATATTTCCATTATTACAATAGGTTCTGTTGGTAGTCTTTTTTTTTTTTTAAGATTTTATTTATCTTTTCGACAGACAGAGACCACAAGTAGGCAGAGAGGCAGGCAGAGAGAGAGAGAGAGGAGGAAGCAGGCCTCCCACTGAGCAGAGAGCCCGAAGCGGGGCTCCATCCCAGTACCCCGGGATCACGACCCGAGCTGAAGGCAGAGGCTTTAACCCACTGAGCCACCCAGGTGTCCCTCTATTGGTAGTCTTGATAGAGAATAATAGTTGTCAACCAGGTGCAGTTTTGTCCCCTATGGGACACATGGCAATGTCTAGAAACATAACTGAATTCCACAGCTGGGGGATCGGTGTTCTACTGGTATCTAGTGGGTAGAGGCCTGGAAAACTACTAAACTTCCCATAATACAGAGGATAGCCCTCCACAACAAAGACTCATCCAGCCCACATGCCAATAGCTCTGATGGTGAAGACTGTGCCCTACAATATATTTTGGTGTGAGGTAGAGAGCTCATTGTTTATACCCCCAGTTAGCCAGTTGATGATACCATCTCCTGTGTATATTCAGTCCATCCCCCTCTGGTTGCTGGTGAACCTTAAGCTAGAGATGTTTCTTCCTTTAAAGTGTGGGAAAGGTCCCATTGCCTTGTTAATTAAGATACGATTTTTTTGAAAATCAACTTCTGTTGTCTTACAGGTTCTTTGACTGCACATATACATAACTCTATGTTTCCAGTTCATCATGGCTTCAACTTCAAGGTAAGTGTGTTTGATGAATGGCTTTATGCAAGTAATTACGCCTCTCTTTTTGAAAGGCCAAGCCCATGAAAGTTTTAGCTCTTGGCCCTGCTGGCCTCACTAAGCATTTGGTGTCTAGGAAGGAAAAAGGAGGAAGAGAGAAGAGAAAAGGGAGATTGGAGAGAAGATGAGACAGAACAAGGTAGTGTATGTGGTATGGGTATTGTTCTGTAGCTCCAGTGTCTACCTTGTATCTAAAAATGTGATTTACTTTCCTCTTCTTTTTTTAATTTTTTTAAGATTTATTTATTTTTTGAGTGAGAGAAAGCACAAGCAGGAGGGGCAGGGGGAAAGGGAGAGCACACTCCAGGCTGATTCTCACAAACCTGAGATCAGGACCCAAACTGAAACCAACAGTTGGTCGCTTAACTGACTGCGCCACCCCCACACCCCTTCCTCACCTTATAATCCACAAGGTGGTTGCTGTTGGACTGCCTTAGTCCCTGTAAGCTTTGCCACTCAACAAGGCTTTATTTCCCCCCCCCCCAAGTTTTTATTTAAATTTTAGGTAGTTAAGGGGCACCTGGGTGGCTCAGTGGGTTAAGCCTCTGCCTTCAGCTCAGGTCATCTGGCTTTCTGGGAGCCTGCTTTCCTTTTTCTCTCTGCCTGCCTCTCTGTCTTCATGTGATTTCTCTCTCTGTCAAATAAATAAATAAAATCTTTAAATTTTAGGTAGTTAACATATACTATAATACTGGTTCAGGACTAGAATTCAGTGATCCATCACTTACATATAACACCCAGTGCTCCTCACAACAAGTACCCTTCTCTAATACCTATCACCCAGTTACCCCATCCCCCGCCCACTTCCCCTCCAGCAAGCCTGTTTGTTCTCTATAATAAAAAATCTCTTGTGGTATATTTCCCACTCTTTTTTAGTTCCTTCCCCTGTGTTCATCTGTTTTTTTTTTCCTTAAAGTCCATATATGAGTGAAATCATATGGTATTTGTCTTTCTCTGACTTTCCTTTGCATACATAATCCCCTCTCGTTCCATCCACATTGTTGCAAATGAGAAGACATCTTTTTGAGGGCTGAGTAATATTCCATTACACACACCCCATCTTTATCCATTCATAAATCCATAGACTTTTGACTCTTTTCATAGTTTTGCTATTGTTGATAGTGCTGCTATAAATACTGGGGTTCATGTGCCCCTTAGACCAGTATTTTTGTATCCTTTGGGTATATTTACTTGGTAGTTTGTATATTTACCTAGTAGTTTGTATATTTACCTAGTAGTATAATTGCTGGATCATAGGGTAGTTTTATTTTTCACTCTTTGAGGAACCTCCATACTATTTTACAGAGGGGCTGTACCAATTTGCCTTCCCACCAGCAGTGCAAGAGGGTTCCCCTTTCTCTGCATCCTTGCCAACATCTGTTCCTGGTGTTGTTAATTTTAATCACTATGACAAGTGTGAATAGTATCTCCTCATGATTTTGATTTGTATTTCCTTGATGTTGAGTGTTGTTGAGCATCTTTTCATGTGTCTGTTAGCCAGCTGGATGCCTTCTCTGGGAGAATGTCTATTCACATCTTCTGCCCCATTTCTTAACTGGATTATTTGATTTTGGGGTATTGAGTTTGATAAGTTCTTTATAGATTTTGGATACTAACCCTTTATCAGCTATGTCATTTAGAAACATATTCTCCCATTCTGTAGGTTACCTTTTAGTTTTAGGGATTGTTTTCTTCACTGTGCATAAGCTTTTAATCTTGATGAAGACCCAGTAGTTTATTTTTGCTTTTGTTTCTCTTGCCTTTGGAGACATGTCTAGAAAGAAGTTGCTATGACCCAGGTCAAAGAGGTTGCTGCCTGTGTTCTCCTCAAGGATTTTGATGGATTCCTGTCTCACATTGAGGTTTTTCACCCACTTTGAGTTTATTTTTACATATGGTGTAAGAAAGTGACTCAGTTTTATTCTTCTCCTTGTGGCTGTCCAATTTTCCCAATACCATTTGTTGAAGAGACTTTCTTTTTTCCATTGGATATTCCTTCCTGCTTTGTCAAAATTAGTTGACCATATAGGGCTATGTCCATTTCTGGGTTCTCTCTTGTGTTCCATTGATCTGTGTGTTTGCTGTTGTGCAAATATCATACTGTCTTGATGATTACTGCTTTGTAATATAGTTTAAAGTCCAAAATTGTGAGCCTCCAGCTTTGGTTTTGTTTTTCAAGATTGCTTTGGCTATTTGGGGTCTATTGTGGTTCCATACAAATTTTACTATTGTTTGTTCTAGCTCTGTGAAAACTACCTCTGGTATTTTGATGGGGATTGCATTAAATGTATAGTTTGCTCTGGGTAGTATAAACATTTTCCCATTTGTTCTTCTAATCTATGAGCATGGAATGTTTTCCCATTTCTTTGTGTCTTCCTCAATTTCTTTCAGAAGTGTTCTATAGTTCAGAGTTACAGATCTTTTACCTCTTCGGTTAGGTTTATTCCTAGGTATCTGATTGTTTTGGTGCAGTTGTAAATGGGATCAATTCCTTGATTTCTTTTTCTGCTGCTTCATTATTGGTATATAGAAATGTAAAAGATTTCTACATCGATTTTGTATCCTGTAACTTTGCTGAATTTATCAGTTCCAGCATTTATTTTCCTGGAGTCTTTTGGGTTTCCTAAATAGAGCATCATGTTGTCTGCAAATAGTGAAAGTTGGACTGCTTTGCAGAATTGAATGCCTTTAATTTGTTTTTGTTGTCTGATTGCTGAGGCTAGGACTTCTGGTACTATTTTAAATAATACTGGTGAAAGTAGACATCCCTGTTTTGTTCCTGACCTTGGAGGAAAATCTCTATTTGTCCCTACTGAGGATGATATTAGTTGAGTCTTTCATACATGGCCTTTATGATGTTGAGATATGAGGTATCCCAATTTTATGGAGGGTTTTTATCAAGAATGGATATTGTACTTTGTCAAATTTATTTTAACATCTATTGAGATGGAAAATATTCCATCTATTTCCATCTATTGAGAGGATCAGACTTTTACTTCATTAATATGTATCACATTGAATGTTTTGTGGATATCAGACAATCCTTGTAGCCCAGGAGTAATCTCACATGATTGTGCTGAATGATTCTTTTAGTGTAGTGTTGGATTCAGTTTCCTAGTATGCTGAGAATTTTTCCATCCATGTTCATCAGGGATATTGGCCTCATTGGGGTCTTTCTCTGGTTTTGTGATCAAGATAATGCTGGCCTCATAGATGATTTGGGGACGTTTTCTTCATTTCTTTTCTTTCTTTCTTTTCTTTTTTTTTTTTTTTTTTTTTTTTTGGAACAATTTGAGAAGAATAGATATTAATTCTTCCTTAAATGTTTGGTAGAATTTCCCTGAGAAACCATCTAGCCCTGACTTTCATTTGTTGGAGTTTGTTTTTTTTTTTTAAGGTTTTTATTTATTTATTTGACAGACAGAGATCAAAAGTAGGCAGAGAGGCAGGCAGAGAAAAGAGGAGGGAGGAAGCAGGCTCCCTGCTGAGCAGAGAGCCCGATGTGGGGCTTGATCCCAGGACCCTGGGATCATGACCTGAGCCGAAGGCAGAGGCTTTAACCCACTGAGCCACCCAGGCGCCCCTGATGGAGACTTTTGATTACTGATTTAATTTATTTCCTGGTTATGGGTCTGTTCACATTTTCTATTTCTTCCTGATTCACTTTTGGTGTTTATATGTTTCTAGGAATTTATCCATTTCTTCCAGATTGTCCAATTTTTGGCATACTAGTATTCATAATATTCTCATAATTGTTTGCACTTCTGTGGTATTAATTGTGATCTCTCCTCTTGCATTTGTGATTTTATTTATTTGGGTCCTTTCATTCTCTCTCTCTCTCTCTTTTTTTTTTTTTTCCTGTGGTAAATGTGGCTGGGGTTTTATCAATCTTACTGATTTTTTCAAAGAATCGGCTCCTACTTTCACTGATCTGTTCTTCCAATTATTTTCTTTAATTTCTTTAATTTTGTGATTAACACATTCATTCTTTTTCGTTGTTAATTTTTTATTTATTATAATCATATATTTTTATCCCCAGGGGTACAGGTCTGTGAATCACCAGGTTTACACACTTCACAGCACTCACCAAAGCACATACCCTCCCCAGTGTCCATAACCCCACCCCCCTTCTCTCAATCCCCCTCCCCCCAGCAACCCTCAGTTTGTTTTGTGAGATTAAGAGTCACTTATGGTTTGTCTCCCTCCCAATCCCATCTTGTTTCATTTATTCTTCTCCTACCCACTTAAGCCGCCATGTTGCATCACCACTTCCTCATATCAGGGAGATCATATGATAGTTGTCTTTCTCTGCTTGACTTATTTCACTAAGCATGATACGCTCTAGTTCCATCCATGATGTCACAAATGGCAAGATTTCATTTCTGTTGATGGCTGCATAGTATTCCATTGTGTATATATACCACATCTTCTTGATCCATTCATCTGTTGATGGACATCTAGGTTCTTTCCATAGTTTGGCTATTGTGGACATTGCTGCTATAAACTTTCAGGTGCACGTGCCCCTTTGGATCACTACGTTTGTATCTTTAGGGTAAATACCCAATAGTGCAATTGCTGGGTCATAGGGCAGTTCTATTTTCAACATTTTGAGGAACCTCCATGCTGTTTTCCAGAGTGGCTGCACCAGCTTGCATTCCCACCAACAGTGTAGGAGGGTTCCCCTTTCTCCACACCCTCGCCAGCATCTGTCATTTCCTGACTTGTTGATTTTAGCCATTCTGACTGGTGTGAGGTGATCTCTCATTGTGGTTTTGATTTGTATTTCCCTGATGCCGAGTGATATGGAGCACTTTTTCATGTGTCTGTTGGCCATCTGGATGTCTTCTTTGCAGAAATATCTATTCATGTCCTCTGCCCATTTCTTGATTGGATTATTTGTTCTTTGGGTGTTGAGTTTGCTAAGTTCTTTATAGATTCTGGACACTAGTCCTTTATCTGATATGTCGTTTGCAAATATCTTCTCCCATTCTGTCAGTTGTCTTTTGATTTTGTTAACTGTTTCCTTTGCTGTGCAAAAGCTTTTGATCTTGATGAAATCCCAATAGTTCATTTTTGCCCTTGCTTCCCTTGCCTTTGGCGTTGTTCCTAGGAAGATGTTGCTGCGGCTGAGGTCGAAGAGGTTGCTGCCTGTATTCTCCTCAAGGATTTTGATGGATTACTTTTGCACATTGAGGTCCTTCATCCATTTTGAGTCTACTTTTGTGTGTGGTGTAAGGAAATGGTCCAATTTCATTTTTCTGCATGTGGCTGTCCAATTTTCCCAACACCATTTATTGAAGAGGCTGTCTTTTTTCCATTGGACATTCTTTCCTGCTTTGTCGAAGATTAGTTGACCGTAGAGTTGAGGGTCTATTTCTGGGCTCTCTATTCTGTTCCATTGATCTATGTGTCTGTTTTTGTGCCAGTACCATGCTGTCTTGATGATGACAGCTTTGTAATAGAGCTTGAAGTCCAGAATTGTGATGCCACCAACGTTGGCTTTCTTTTTCAATATCCCTTTGGCTATTCGAGGTCTTTTCTGGTTCCATATAAATTTTAGAATTATTTGTTCCATTTCTTTGAAAAAGATGGATGGTACTTTGATAGGAATTGCATTAAATGTGTAGATTGCTTTAGGTAGCATAGACATTTTCACAATATTTATTCTTCCAATCCAGGAGCATGGAACATTTTTCCATTTCTTTGTGTCTTCCTCAATTTCTTTCATGAGTACTTTATAGTTTTCTGAGTATAGATTCTGTGCCTCTTTGGTTAGGTTTATTCCTAGGTATCTTATGGTTTTGGGTGCAACTGTAAATGGGATTGACTCCTTAATTTCTCTTTCTTCTGTCTTGTTGTTGGTGTAGAGAAATGCAACTGATTTATGTGCATTGATTTTATATCCTGACACTTTACTGAATTCCTGTACAAGTTCTAGTAGATTTGGAGTGGAGTCTTTTGGGTTTTCCACATATAGTATCATATCATCTGCGAAGAGTGATAATTTGACTTCTTCTTTGCCGATTTGGATGCCTTTAATTTCTTTTTTTGTCTGATTGCTGATGATAGGGCTTCTAATACTCTGTTGAATAGCAGTGGTGATAATGGACATCCCTGCCGTGTTCCTGACCTTAGCGGAAAAGCTTTCAGTTTTTCTCCATTGCGAATGATATTTGCAGTGGGTTTTTCATAGATGGCTTTGATGATATTGAGGTATGTGCCCTCTATCCCTACACTTTGAAGAGTTTTGATCAGGAAGGGATGCTGTACTTTGTCAAATGCTTTTTCAGCATCTATTGAGAGTATCCTATGGTTCTTGTTCTTACTTTTATTGATGTGTTGTATCACATTGACTGATTTGCGGATGTTGAACCAACCTTGCAGCCCTGGAATAAATCCCACTTGGTCGTGGTGAATAATCCTTTTAATGTACTGTTGAATCCTATTGGCTAGTATTTTGGTGAGAATTTTCGCATCTGTGTTCATCAAGGATATTGGTCTATAGCTCTCTTTTTTGATGGGATCCTTGTCTGGTTTTGGGATCAATGTAATGCTGGCCTCATAAAATGAGTTTGGAAGTTTTCCTTCCATTTCTATTTTTTGGAACAGCTTCAGGAGAATAGGAATTAGTTCTTCTTTAAATGTAGAATTCCCCTGGGAAGCTGTCTGGCTCTGGGCTTTTGTTTGTTTGGAGATTTTTAATGACTGTTTCAATCTCCTTACTGGTTATGGTCTGTTCAGGCTTTCTATTTCTTCCTGGTTCAGTTGTGGTAGTTTATATGTCTCTAGGAATGTATCCATTTCTTGCAGATTGTCAAATTTGTTGGCATAGAGTTGCACATAGTATGTTCTTATAATAGTTTGTATTTCTTTGGTGTTAGTTGTGATCTCTCCTCTTTCATTCATGATTTTATTTATTTGGGTCCTTTCTCTTTTCTTTTTGATAAGTCGGGCCAGGGGTTTATCAATTTTATTAATTCTTTCAAAGAACCAGCTCCTAGTTTCGTTGATTTGTTCTATTGTTTTTTTGGTTTCTATTTCATTGATTTCTGCTCTGATCTTTATGATTTCTCTTCTCCTGCTGGGCTTAGGGTTTCTTTCTTGTTCTTTCTCCAGCTCCTTTAGGTGTAGGGTTAGGTTGTGTACCTGAGACCTTTCTTGTTTCTTGAGAAAGGCTTGTACCGCTATATATTTTCCTCTCAGACTGCCTTTGTTGTGTCCCACAGATTTTGAACCGTTGTATTTTCATTATCATTTGTTTCCACGATTTTTTTCAATTCTTCTTTAATTTCCCGGTTGACCCATTCATTCTTTAGAAGGATGCTGTTTAGTTTCCATGTATTTGGGTTCTTTCCAAACTTGTTAAACTCTTGTGGTTGAGTTATAGCTTCAGAGCATTGTGGTCTGAAAATATGCAGGGAATGATCCCAATCTTTTGATACCGGTTGAGTCCTGATTGATCAAGGATGTGATCTATTCTGGAGAATGTTCCATGTGCACTAGAGAAGAATGTGTATTCTCTTGCTTTGGGATGAAATGTTCTGAATATATCTGTGATGTCCATCTGGTCCAGTGTGTCGTTTAAGGCCTTTATTTCCTTGCTGATATTTTGCTTGGATGATCTGTCCATTTCAGTGAGGGGAGTGTTAAAGTCCCCTACTATTATTGTATTATTGTTGATGTATTTCTTTGATTTTGTTATTAATTGGTTTATATAGTTGGCTGCTCCCACGTTGGGGGCATAGATATTTAAAATTGTTAGATCTTCTTGTTGGACAGACCCTTTGAGCATGATATAGTGTCCTTCCTCATCTCTTATTATAGTCTTTGGCTTAAAATCTAATTGATCTGATATAAGGATTGCCACTCCTGCTTTCTTCTGATGTCCATTAGCATGGTAAATTCTTTTCCACCCCCTCACTTTAAATCTGGAGGTGTCTTCGGGCTTAAAATGAGTTTCTTGGAGGCAACATATAGATGGGTTTTGTTTTTTTATCCATTCTGATACCCTGTGTCTTTTGACAGGGGCATTTAGCCCATTAACATTCAGGGTAACTATTGAGAGATATGAATTTAGTGCCATTGTATTGCCTGTAAGGTGACTGTTACTGTATATGGTCTCTGTTCCTTTCTGATCTACCACTTGTAGGCTCTCTCTTTGCTTAGAGAACCCCTTTCAGTATTTCCTGTAGAGCTGGTTTGGTGTTTGCAAATTGTTTCAGTTTTTGTTTGTCCTGGAAGCTTTTAATCTCTCCTTCTATTTTCAATGATAGCCTAGCTGGATATAGTATTCTTGGCTTCATGTTTTTCTCGTTTAGTGCTCTGAAAATATCATGCCAGCTCTTTCTGGCCTGCCAGGTCTCTGTGGATAAGTCAGCTGCCAATCTAATATTTTTACCATTGTATGTTACAGACTTCTTTTCCCGGGATGCTTTCAGGATTTTCTCTTTGTCACTAAGACTTGTAAATTTTACTATTAGGTGACAGGGTGTGGGCCTATTCTTATTGATTTTGAGGGGCGTTCTCTGAACCTCCTGAATTTTGATGCTCGTCCTTTTGCCATATTGGGGAAAGTCTTCCCAATAATTCTCTCCAGTATACCTTCTGCTCCCCTCTCTCTTCTTCTTCTGGAATCCCAATTATTCTAATGTTGTTTCGTCTTATGGTGTCACTTATCTCTCGAATTCTCCTCTCGTGGTCCAGTAGCTGTTTGTCCCTCTTTTGCTCAGCTTCTTTATTCTCTGTCATTTGGTCTTCTATATTGCTAATTCTTTCTTCTGCCTCATTTATCTTAGAAGTGAGAGCCTCTATTTTTTATTGCACCTCATTAATAGCTTTTTTGATTTCAACTTGTTAGATTTTAGTTCTTTTATTTCTCCAGAAAGTGCTTTTATATCTCCCGAGAGGGTTTCTCTAATATCTTCCATGCCTTTTTGAGCCCGGCTAGAACCTTGAGAATTGTCATTCTGAACTCTAGATCTGACATATTACCAATGTCTGTATTGATTAGGTCCCTAGCCTTCATACTGCTTCTTGTTCTTTTTTTTGTGGTGAATTTCACCGCCTTGTCATTTTGTCTAGATAAGAGTATATGAAGGAGCAAGTAAAATACTAAAAGAGTGGCAACAACCCCAGGAAAATATGCTTTAACCAAATCAGAAGAGATCCCAAATCGTGAGGTGGGAGAAAGGGGATAAAAAGAGGTTCAAATAGAAAGAAAGAAAAAAAAAGAATTAAAAAAAGAAAACGAATAGACAAAAGTATAAAAAAGAAAATATATATATATTAGATAAACTAGTTAAAAAACGTTTAAAAAGGAAAGGGTAAAAGTTAAAATTTTAGCAGAAGAAGAGAAAAAAATGAATAAGAAAAAAATTAAATTAACTGCAAGACTAAAAATCACAGGGAGAAAGCCATGAGTTCCGTGCTTTGCTTTCTCCTCCTCTGGAATTTTGCTGCTCTCCTTGGTATTGAAACCGCACTCCTTGGTAGGTGAACTTGGTCTCGGCTGGATTTCTTGTTGATCTTCTGGGGGAGGGGCCTGGTGTAGTGATTCTCAAGTGTCTTTGCCCCAGGCAGAATTGCACCACCCTTACCAGGGGCCCGGGTGAGTAATCCGCTCGGGTTTGCTTTCAGGAGCTTTTGTTCCCTGAGCGCTTTCCTTAGAGTTCCGGAGGACGGAAATACAAATGGCGGCCTCCTGGTCTCCGGCCTGGAGGAGCCGAGAGCCCGGGGCCCCACTCTTCAGTGCGCCCTCAGAGAACAGTGCCCAGTAACTCCCGTCTGCCTGACCTCCGGCTGCGCTCCGAGCTCACTGAGCCTGCGACCGGTTCAAGGTAACCCTGAGCTGTGAGCATACTGTCGGCTCTGTCTCTGTAGCCGGCTTTCCCGTTCCAATACCCGCAAGCTCTGGGACACTCAGACACCCCCGATCCTTCTGTGACCCTGTAGGACCTGAGGCCACGCTGACCCCGCGTGGGCTTCGCCCCCGTTTAGCCTCTGGAGTGATGTCCCTCAGTGGAACAGACTTTTAAAAGTCCTGATTTTGTGCTCCGTTGCTCCGTTTCTCCGCTGCTTGCTGGGAGCCGGCCCCTCCCCCCCAGGTCTATCTTCCCGTCGCTTTGGATTCACTTTTCCGCCAGTCCTACCTTTCAGAAAGTGGTTGTTTTTCTGTTTCTAGAATTGCTGTTCTTCTTCTCTTAGATCTGCCGATGGATTTGCAGGTATTTTGCAATCTTTAGATAAGCTATCTAGCTGATCTCCTGCTCCTGAAGTAGTCTCAGCCTGCTACTTCCCCGCCATCTTGACTCCTCCTCTACCCCATTCATTCTTATGGAGCTCTTTAACCTCTATGTGGTTTTTCGATACTTTTTGTTGTGGTAAACTTCAACTTTCATAGCGTTGTGGTGAGAAAATATGTGTGGTATGATCTCAGTCCTTTTGTATTTGTTGAGGCCGTTTTTTGTAACCCAGCATGTGATCTCTTCTGGAGAATGTTCCATTTGCACTCAAAAAGAATGTGTATTCTGATGCTTTTGGAAGAAATGTTTGGAATATATCTGTTACATCCATCTGGTCCAGTTTGTTATTTAAAGCCATTGTTTCCTTGTTGATTTCCTGCTTAGATAATCTGTCTTTTGTTATAAATGGGCTGTTTAAAGTCCCTTAATATTACTGTACTAATTAATTTTTATATCTGGGTACTCCAAATTGGGGTGGCATAGATATGTATAGTTATTAGATGTTCTTGTTGATAAGACCCCTTTATAATAGTGTCCTTTTTCATCTCTTGTTACAGTCTTTAGTTTAAAATCTAGCTTGTCTCATTTAAGTATCGTAACACCAGCTTTCTTTTGATGTCCCTCAGCAAGATAGATGGGTCTCCATCCCCTCACTTTCAATCTACAAGTGTCTTTAGGTCCAAAGTGAGTTTCTTATAGGCAGCATAGAGATGGATATTGTTTTTTATCCATTCTGATACTTGTGTCTATTGACAGGAGCATTTAGTTTGTTTACATTCAGAGTGAGTATTGATAGATATGAATTTAGTGCCATTGTGTTATTCGTAAAGTCACTGTTCCTGTAGATTTTCTCTGTTTCTTTACTGTTTTTATTGCTTGTGGTATTTATTTCCTTCTCAAAGGGTCTCCTTTAATATTTCTTGCAGGGCTGATTTAGTGGTCATGAACTCCTTTAGTTTTTATTTGTCTGATAAACTCTCTCTCCTTCTATTCTAAATGACAGCTTTGCTGGATAAAGTATTTTTGGCTGCATATATTTCCCATTGAGCACATTGAATATATCATGCATCTCTCTTCTGGCCTGTTACATTTCTGTGGGTAGGTCTGCTGCTAACTTTATATGTCTTCCCTTGTAATTTAGAGATTTCTTTTCCCTTGCTATTCTCAGGATGTTTCCCTTATCTCTCTGTTTTGCAGATTTTACTACACTATATCCTGGTGTTGCCCTGCTTTTGTCAATTTTGTTCCAAGTTCTCTGTGCCTCTTGGATTTGGATGTCTGTTTCCTTCACCAGATTAGGGACATTTTTCAACTATAATTTCCTCAAGTAAACCTTCTTTCCTCTTTCTCTAATTCTTTTGGGACTCCTATGATATGAATGTTGTGTGCTTTATGATGTCGCTGCATTCCCTAAGTGTACATATGTCATCTAGTATTTTTCTTTCCCTCTTTTCAGCTTCATTGTTTTCTATAATATTATTTTTTATATCACTTATTTATTCTTCTGCTTCTTCCATCCTTGTCATTATATCTAATTGGTTTTGCATCTCAGTTATAGTATTTTTTTATTTCATACTGACTAGTTTTTAGTCTTACCTCTGTGGTAAAGGATTCTCTGGTGTCTTCCATACCTTTCTCAGGCCCAGCTAGTATCCTTATGATTGTTGTTTTAAAATCTGGGTCAGGCATACTACTTATATCTGTTTTGAATAGATCCCTAGCTGTGACTTTTTCTTGTTCTTTCTTTTGGTATGAGTTCTTCCTCCTTGGCATTTTTGCCTCAGTCTCTGTCTTCCGTGTAGGAAAGTCTTTATGTTTCCTCCTCATGGGAGTAATGACTACATTAAGAAGTCATTTAAAAAAAAAAAAAGAAAAGAAAGAGGTCACATACTGACCAGGGCCTGGCCCTTCAGGAAGTATTTCTGGTGTGTGCTTTGAGCACTCTGCTGCTGTTTTTGTTTCTTTTTTTTTTTTTTAAGATTTTATTTATTTATTTGACAGACAGAGATCACAAGTAGGCAGAGAGGAAGGCAGAGAAGGAGAGAGGGGAAGTAGGTTCCCCACTGAGCAGAGAGCCCGATGCGGGGTTTGATCCCAGGGCCCTGAAATCATGACCTGAGCTAAAGGCAGAGGCTTAGCCCACTGAACCACCCAGGCACCCCTGCTGCTGTGTTTTGACCGCTTTTTCCCTCAGGTCAGTTCTCTACAATGTTTCACCCTACTTTCAATGAGGAGTGTTTGACCCTTGTCCAGTGTGAGGTGAGTCTGAACTAGGTGTGCTGTGGTCTTCCTGTTAAAAAGGCTAGAGCCAGGGGTGACTGGATGTGTCAGTTGGTTAAGTGGCTCCCTTCAGCTCAGGTCAGGATCCCAGGGTCCTGGGGTCGAGTCTCACATCAGATTCCCTGCTCAGTGGGGAGTCTGCTTCTCCCTCTGCCCCTCCCCCTGCTCTGCTCCCCTTCCCCTCAAATAAATAAATAAAATCTTGAAAAAAACAGACAAAAGGCTGGATCCAGTATCCACTAGAGCTGGTTTTGTTTTAATCTATGTTTGGTAGACTTGGGTGTGGGGAATTTGCACTGGTTTTCTGGGAGAGAGACCCAGCCCCTCCTCTGGTTCTCCATAACACTTGCCCTAGTGAAAAAGCACCTAGAGCTTAGGAGAGTGTGTCAGGCCTCCACTGTGTGCGCTGTACTGCTCACTGAAGTCCGCCAGTGCTGACTGGGGCAGATGGCGGCCCATAAAAATAGCGTCACCCCACTCTTTGTTCCCTGGAGATGGGAGTTCGTGCTCACTGCTATTCAGGGAAACTCTCACAGAAGAGGGAACAATCTCCCCTCATTAGTCCCTGACTTCCCTCACATCCCTACCTTCACCCTGTGTCTGAGCTCTTGGCCCACCCAGTGGCCATCTCAGGCATGCTGGCTGGGTTTTAGTACTCCACATTTTCAGGATCTAGTGTAGCATGGACCTGCACTAATCCTCCAGGGAAGTGTCTAGCCACACTGTGGCTGGTGCCGCTTCATCTGTGAAGGACAGTCACCCAAACGTGCAGTGACTTGGAGTTCATGGTAAAATGTAACACAAAAGCCAATGCCCAGGTTAGCTGTACTCAGAAGCTGCCTCTGCTCCTATGGTCATGGGCAGGGCAGCTCACTGGTGTTGCTGGCTGTTTTGTCCCTGGAAAGGCAGTTCCACCTCTCCCAAATGCACTCCAAAAAGAGTACTCCTGGGTTTTTGCCCTCCTTCTCCACAGGAGCACCTCTATGCTGGCCAGGCTCCAGCCTTGGTGAGAGTGTGGACCCCTAACCCTTCAGACTTTTAGCGCAACTGCTTCTAAGAAGCTCGTTTTTTTCCCCTCAGTGGTTTTGGGGAAATGTTTTTCTTGTGCAGTGCCCTCCACATGTACTCTCCCACATACTTTCTCTCCTATCTCCCTGATCAGGGCTCCCTCCCCTCCCCACCATCCACAATTCTTTCCTCTCCCAGATCCTGTCTTCACACTTCCTACCTTCCACAGTATAGCCTCTTTTCTCCCTCTAGTTGTGCACTTTGTTTTTTTCGGTCCTCTGATTGATTTCTTGGGTGTTCAGAATGATTTGATATTTATCTAGCTGTGTTCCAGGGACAAGGAAAACATAGGGGCTCCCTACTACTCCTTCATCTTTATCCCTCCTCCCCTTCTCCAGGAGTCTGAAGAGCCATGTGCAGAGGGTGTCTGGTGGGCAGGGCTGCAAACAGCAGCTTCGGTAGTGAGACTGGTGGGAGGCCTGAATCTGCTGCTACAAACCAGGAGAGGCTAGAGGACTTGTGTCAATGGCTACTGTCCCCCAAGACCCGCTGTCCGAGATCCCTGGGACCTGGAGCTTCAGTTTTTCTCTCCCTTCCTGGCCCACACAGAGCATGAGAAGTATCTTACTTCCCCTAAGGTCACACCTCCTGTGCCCTGGCTTCAAGCACAGAGGCTGATGGAGTCAATGTCCAGGACGTGAGGTTCGAGTGAGTCTCTAATGTGGTTTGAACTCCGAAGTCCAAGGGCAGGTCTGCAGAGAATTCACTTCTGTGGTAAAGCCAGTGTCCTCCCTCTGGTTGAAATTCTTCTCCTGAGGAGGTTGGGCCAGAGTGGCACAGGGCAGCCTTAGTGCCTACCTTCCCTGCCCTGTCTACTCTCACAGCCACAGTTATGAGGCCTCACTGCCCTGCTCCTTCCACTCTAGAGGGCTTCCCGTGACAGCCAAATACAACAGAATGTCCTGACGAGAGCCTCTAGAGCTCTGCTCTCCTCCTCTTCTTACCTCTGAAGCCTCCTTGCTGTTTACAGAGAGCAAGTGCCTTCAGGCTCAGGGCCTTGTACCTGTAGTTCTTTCTCTGTGCCTGAGACACCCTTTCTCTAGCTGTCTGTAAGCCTCACTCTCTTTTTCAGGCCCCCACGTTGTAAGCCTTCACTCATCATCCATGTAAAATAGCAACTCCAGTCCTCCTCTTCCACTATATTCTCTGTCCCTTATCCAGGATCCCCCTTTCACGGCCTGGTGCCATCCTGCATAGCTACTTGTTTGTTGAACTGTCCTCTTCCTCCTCCAGTTAGAACAGTTGCTGTGCAGGTCAGGAGGGGAGTGTGCCTACTGCCTGTCCCTGGGAAGTGCCTTCTCATGGTTGCTGCTCATGAAATAAAAGTGTCTCTTGGCATCCGATTAGTTCCCACCTATGCAGGGAGAGTCAGGATAGCAGGAGTTTCCACATTTCCTGAGTCTGTTTGGCTTCTGAATTGCAGCTAGGAGATAGTAAGATGTCTGATGTCAAGGGAGCCATCTGAAAATCTCTCTGAATCTGCTCAGGTCCTATACTGGGGTAGTGGGAGTTCCAGTAGGGAGAGTTTGAGAACTTGGGAAACAGGAAACTTGTAACTGCTAACTTAATAAGGGAAAGGGAAGACCCAGGTCAGACGGTGGGATGAAAGGAGAGCCCCTGGGGCCACTGAGTCAGAGGACACCAGTGGGTGTGACTTGTATAGCCCAGGCTCCTGGGGCTCCTCACTGTTACCTGGGAGATGGCCACAGTTCCTGAATTTATCCCTAGAGGGCATCCTCTATGCAAAACACTTTAAGAAGGAAAGAACCAAATGTCTCTTTAGAATGCCTCCCCTTGAAATACATTTGTGCGTGAAAGAGTAATGTGTGCTGGTCTGAAAAATCCCCTTACCTGGCCCTGGGCCTGGTGGTGCTGGGTCTGGGATACTGTTGAGGCTCGGGACTCTGGCAGGAGCGCTGTCCTCTCAGGCGGTCCTTGAACAGAGTTTTCTGCTGACGCATTGTCTCTGCTCCACATTTTGTTTGATGTCGTTGCAGCAGCTTTACTGTTGGGAGTAGAGCCGGTTCAAAGTCAAAGTCTACAAAGCTGCTGGAGGTCCTGAATGCACTGGAGGAGGATGAGTCTGGCCACAGCCGGGAGGAGATCTTCATTGCGCCTCCAGACAATGCCTCAGGGGACTTCACTGATGAGGACTCTGGTGACGAAGATGGCCGGCGAGGCTCCCACCTGCCAGGCAGCATCCTGCATGCCTTTGTGGTGCCTGAGGATTCTGGCACCGAGGAGGAGGAGGACCTGTCGCCGGCCACGAAGCGGCAGAAGGTCATGGTGGAGCCTCAGCGTATTTGGACGAAAAGAGATATCCGACCTGACTTCAGCAGTTGGACGGCATCAGATCCTCACATAGAGGATCTCAGAAGCCAGGAACTGAGTCCTGTGGGCCTCTTCGAGTTGTTCTTTGATGAAGGAACAATTAATTTCATTGTTAATGAAACCAATCGTTATGCTTGGCAGAAAAATGTCAACCTTGGGCTCACAGCCCAGGAATTAAAGTGTGTTTTGGGCATTTTGATTTTAAGTGGGTATATATCCTATCCGAGGAGAAGGATGTTTTGGGAAACATCCCCTGATTCACATCATCATCTTGTGGCTGATGCAATAAGAAGGGACAGATTTGAACTGATCTTCTCATACCTGCATTTTGCAGATAACACTGAGCTGGATGAAAGCGACAGGTTTGCCAAAGTCAGGCCTCTCATTGTCCGGATGAATCGCAATTTCCAGAAGCACGCGCCCCTGGAAGAGTTCTACAGCTTCGGAGAGTCCATGTGTGAGTACTTCGGGCACCGGGGATCCAAGCAGCTGCGTGCCGGGAAGCCCACACGGCTAGGCTACAAGATCTGGTGTGGGACAACCAGCAGGGGCTACCTGGTGTGGTTTGAGCCCTCTCAGGGCACGCTGTTCACCAAATCGCACAGGGGCCTGGACCTCGGGGGTAGTATGGTGGTCAAGTTCGTGGACGCGCTGCAAGAGCGTGGCTGTCTGCCATACCACATATTCTTTAACAAGGTTTTTACAAGTGTCAAACTCATGTCCATTTTGAGGAAAAAGGGGGTGAAGGCCACAGGAACTGTTCGTGAGTACAAGACTGAGCGATGTCCCCTCAAAGATCCCAAAGAACTGAAGAAAATGAAGAAGGGCTCATTTGATTATAAAGTTGATGAGAGTGAGGAGATTATCGTGTGCCGCTGGCACGATAGCAGCATGGTCAACATCTGCTCCAATGCCGTGGGCATAGAGCCCGTGGGGCTCACCGGCCACCATAGGGGAGCAGCCAAGACACGGACCCAGGTCCATCAGCCCTCCCTGGTGAAGCTGTACCAGGAGAAGGTGGGGGGTGTTAGTCGGATGGACCAGAACATTGCCAAGTACAAGGTGAAAATCCGTGGCATGAAGTGGTATTCAAGCTTCATCGGCTACATCATCGATGCTGCTCTCAATAATGCCTGGCAGCTGCACGGGATCTGCAGCCACGACGCCCAGGTGGACCTCCTGGCCTTCCGGAGGTACGTGGCCTGTGTGTACCTGGAGAGCAATGCTGACATGTCCTCCCAGGGGCGGCGAAGCAGGCGGCTGGAAACTGAGAGCCGCTTTGACATGATTGGGCACTGGATAGTCCACCAGGACAAGAGGACCCGGTGTGCCCTCTGCCACTCGCAGACCAACACCCGCTGTGAAAAGTGCCAGAAGGGCGTCCACGCCAAGTGCTTCAGGGAGTACCACATCCGGTGATGCACAGTGGGCAGAGGGAGCCCTCTGGAAGCTTGGCTCGTGAGATGCCCACAGCCAGTTACATACAGTACGTGGAGCACTGGGTTTTGCATTGGAAAAGAGAACACCTGAATCCCTAATGATGTGCTTTTGTATCCCCCCATCATTTCCATTACAGTTAAATTTTTATTGTCTTCTGTGGTGCCTACATGTAACATAAGTTACTATTTATATTGATAATTATAAGTGTTTCTAAGTCTCTATACTGTTATTTATTTCAATGATGGGCCCCTTTTTATTCAAATAAAAATCTTGCTCCAGATGATAGCTGAGTCCTAGTAAAGAAAATCAAATACAGCCGAAAACTTAGAGAAACTTTCATGAAGACTGAAAAAGTTTTATAATTGTATGCTATTGATTATAATCTAAGATAGGACAATAGTATCTAAGCATGGTATTAATATGATGATGGATATTTTGTCACATTATTTCACTTTAACACTAGCAAACTGTCCAGGGATAGATAATCTGCCTTGTGTTTATCCAGATGGCTAGATTTGTAGAGTTTGTGTTTTCTGATAAAAATATTTTCCTAATTCAAGTATAGCTTTATGGAATCCATTTTTATAACTAATGTGAGATAGGAATCTGTTTTCCCCCCACAATTATGGTTTGCTCCATTTATGAAAATATATGTGTATTTCCCCATTGATTTAAATTCTACCTGTATAAATTCTGAAGTTTGGGATTAAGTTTTGAAACATAGAAAATATTTTATATTGAAAAATAGTGAAATATATTCCAGAAGATTTAAAGAAACACATGTAAAAATTTGGAACTATCAGAAATCAAAGAAAGGATGTTGAATGTCTTCTCTTTATTTGGGAAAGAACTTTCTACAACAGCACAAATTTAAGAGGGGGCACATATTCTGCTGTACAGAACTAACATTGTCATTCATTACCAAAGTTAAAATGCAGATGGAGAAAATACATTCTAAATTATTACATTTAGGGACACCTAGGTGGCTCAGTCTGTTAAGAGTCTGCCTTTGGCTCAGGTCCTGATCCCAGGGTCCTGGGATCAAACCCCATATCAGGCTCCCTGCTCAGTGGGGAGTTTCTTCTCCCTCTCCCTCTGCCTCAGCCTCCTGCTTATACTTTCTCTCAAATAAATAATCTTTTAAAAAATAGTAAATAAGGCAAAAAATGTGCATCTTTGTAAAAAAAGATTATTCTGTAAAATGGTATATGGGAAGTCACTATACCATGCTTGAGATTTTTCAGCTCCACGCCAAGCAGTTACAACTGAAGGGTTAGGAATTGAACCTGTGTAATCATAAGGAATGTCATCTAATTGCTCAAGCAAGAAAAGAAAAAGTACTCAAAATTTTAAAAAGCTGGATTTAAAAAGTTATTTCCCTATCAGTCTTAATAAATACAATGATGGTATGAAAAAATAACATTCCTCTGCCCCAAGCAGATATCCTTGCAGGTCTTCCATTTAATTTTGTATTCTAGGCCTTTATAAGTTGTCTCTAGGGCGCTGGGTGGCTCAGTGGGTTAAGCCTCTGCCTTCAGCTCAGGTCATGATCCCAGGGTCCTGGGATCAAGCCCCACATTGGGCTCTCTGCTCAGCGGGGAGACTGCTTCCCTACCCCCCACCCCCGCCTGCTGCTCTGCCTACTTGTGATCTCTCTCTGTTAAATAAGTAAATAAAATCTTTAAAAAAAAGTTATCTCTAAATGTTATAAATTAAATTATTTACCCCCCAGCGTGGAATATCAGCCATAATATAGGATGAATTTTATTATAAAAACATTTTTAAATAAATAAATTATTACATTTATAGTAATATCCTTAGGAAATAAAGATCATACACACACTGAAAGCAAGGGTAAAATGTACAATGCTGTAGAAAAATGATGGCAGATAAAAACAAATGAATAGTTAATACATGCAAGAGGTTCCACTCTGTTGGCAATGAAATAAAAGCAATTGGTAGGGTTTTTTTTTCCACTAAATGCATTTGTTACTTAAACACCACTGGCTGTTGAAGGTTGGCAGACTCATGCGGTACCTGAGGGAGTGTAAATCTGTACATCATTTCTGGAGGCAATTTGATAAGGTCTATCAAAAATTTTCAAACTTGGGGTGCCTGGGTGGCTCAGTGGGTGAAAGCCTCTGCCTTCGGCTCGGGTCATGATCTCAGGGTCCTGGGATCGAGCCCCGCATTGGGCTCTCTGCTCAGTGGGGAGTTTGCTTCCTCCTGTCTCTCTGCCTGCCTCTCTGCCTGCTTGTGATCTCTCTCTCTCTGTCAAATAAATAAATAAAATCTTAAAAAAAAAATCTTCAAACCTGTTCATTACTATAAAGTGAAGTGAATGTTTAGTCTATAGTGATGTAAGTATTTAAAAGAAGGGAGAAAGGGCATTTCCTTTCTTTGGTAGAATCCTAATTAGTGTTCCCCTTCCTGGGCTACATTGCCCCTCCAAGAACAAAAGACCCTGCAGGTGCTAGCAAATGGCCTTTCATCAGCAGGGGACACAGGTGCATGCAGAGGGGGGTAACCTGGTTGCTGCTTTCCTTTTTTTTTTTTTTACGATTTTTAAAATTTATTTGTCAGAGAGAGATTGAAAGAGCACAAGCAAGGAGAGGGGTGGGCAGAGGGAGAAGCAGGCTCCCTGCTGAGCAAGGAGACCAATGCAGGACTCCATCCTAGGACCCTGGGATCATGACCCCAGACAATTGAGTGAGCCACCCAGACACCTTTTTTTTTTTTTTTAATTGTATTTATTTGTTCAAGAGCATGCATGAGCAGGGGGAAGGGGCAGAGGCAAAGGGACAAGCAGACTCCCTGCTGTACAAGGAGGAGCCCAGTGCCAGGCTTGATACCAGGACCCTGAGATCATGACCTCAGCCACTGAATGGAGTGAACCACCAGGTACCTCTGCTTTTTGTTTCTACAGCGTAGATCCTGCACACTGAGCAGGCATGGAGCTATTTTTCTGGGACAAAGGACACCGGACAGAGTGACAAGGCTCTACTCTGGAAGGGGAATGGGTCCATGGGGTTTCGGGTCCTTTAAGATTTGGAGTTTTAAATCTCAGCCATGTGCCAAAGATAAAATGCGGGAGAGCTGTGGTGCCGGGGTGGTACAAACTCCCCCTTGCCACCAAAACAGTCGGACTTTAGTGGGGGGGGGGGGGTGTTAGGCTTCTTTTCTTCTTTTCTTTTTTCCCAGGTTTATTTTCACAAACAAAACCAAGCACACCTAGATAAAGACTCCCCATTGCAAACAAGAAGGAATCTTCAGACAACTGATCTAAGGAAAAGAGCAGCCACACAGGCACAGAGTGCACACAGCAAACACCAGAAACACTTCCTGAAATGCCAGGCACTGGACAGCGTATGACCCCTTTTTAATACAGCATTACACTCAGGTGCAGGAACCATAACAAGCTTTCAAAGAAACACACAAAGACAGAAATTTAGCCAAAATGACAAGATGGAAGAATTCACTCTGAAAGGAAGTCAAGAAGAAATCACAGCAAGGGACTTGCTCAAAACAGATAAAACCTGAACAAGAGTGTAGGATG
Source organism: Mustela nigripes (assembly GCF_022355385.1). Taxonomy (NCBI): domain Eukaryota; kingdom Metazoa; phylum Chordata; class Mammalia; order Carnivora; family Mustelidae; genus Mustela; species Mustela nigripes. Next base: position 149,092,247 of record NC_081568.1, on the reverse strand, counting down.
ACAGTCATAAGACGACAAACTGGGCTTTGAAAAGCATAGAAGACACCAGAGTAAACTTAGCTGCAGAGATAAAAGACCTAAAAACTAATCAGGCTGGAAAAAAAAATCAGTATGGGAATTGAAGAAGCAGCACAGAGAATAAGTAATATAGAAGAAAAAAATTATGTAAAATAAGGAAACTGAAAAGAAGAGGGAAAGAAAAGTATTAGATAACTAAGGTACTTAGGGAACTCAATAATTCCATAAAACACAATAATCTCCATACCATAGTCCCAGAAGAAGAGTGGGGAAAAAGGGCAGAAGGTTTATTTGCACAAATTATAGCTGAGAACTTCTCTAATTTGGGGAAGGACATTGGCATTCAAGTCAAAGGGGGCACAGAGACCTCCCTTTAAAGTCAAGAAAAACAGGTGGACATGATGTTCAGTGAAACACGCAAAATACAAAGAGAATTCTGAAAACAGCTAAGGACAAAAGGTCCTTAGCCAATGAGGGTAGAAACAAAAGCAACAAACTGTCCACTGAAACTTGAATAGAGAGTGGCAGGAAATAACCAACGTGCTGAATGGGGAAAATATGCAGCCAAGAATACTTTATCCAGCAATACTGTCATTCAGAATAGAAGGAGAGATAAAGTATTTCCCAGACAGACAAAAACTGAAGGAATTTGTAAACACTAAACCAGCCCTGCAAGAAATGTGAAAGGAGACCCTGAGCAGAAATAGAGACTAAAGGCAAAAAGACTAGAAAGAAACAATCTAAAGGACCAGCAAATTTACAGATATTATAATGGCACTTAATTCTTATCTATCAATAAATATGCTGAATGTAAATAGACTAAATGCAATCAAAGGGCATAGGGTATCAGAATGGATTAAAAACAACAACCACCACCAAGATTTATTGATTCGCTGCTTACAAAGGGCTTGTTTTAGACCCAAAGACATCGTCACCTTGAAGGTGAGGGGGTGGAAAACAATTGTCGTGCTAATGGACATCAAAGAAAAGCTGGAGTGGCTGTCCCTGTATCAGACAAAATCAGACAAACTCTATTTTAAACGAAAGACTTCTCTTATATTGCAAGTTGGAGATGGACATTATAGTTTAATAAAGGGAACTATCCAAAAAGCTCTAAGAATTGTAAATTTATGCCTCTAACGTGGGAGCAGCCAGTTATCCAAACCAATTAATAACAAAATTAGAGAAACACGTTGATAATAATACTTAATAGTAGGGTATTCTAACACTCCACTCAAAGCAATGGACAGATCATCTAAGCAGATCAACAGGGAAACAAGGACTTTGAATGACACACTGGACCTGATGGACTTAACATATATACACAGAACATTTCATCCCAAAGCAGCGCATGGAACATTTTCCGGAATTAGTCACATACTCAGTCACAAATCGGGTTTCAGCAGTTACAAAATGATTGAGATCATACCATGCATAGATTCAGACCACAATGCTATAAAATGAAGTCAACCACAAGAAAAAAAGTGGAAGGACTACAACTAAATGGAGGTTAAAGAATATCCTACTAAAGAAAGAATGGGTTAACCAAGAGATTAAGAAGAAACACATGGGAGCAAATGAGAATGAAAGTAACACTAAACTTTTGGGATGCAGCAAAGGCAGTCTCAAGAGGGAAGTATTTAGCAATACAGACTTTCCTCAAGAAGCAAGGAAAGACTCAAATACACAACCTGAGCTTACACCTAAAGGAGCTTGAGAAAGAAAAGCAAAGCCTAAATCCATCAGAAGAAGGCAAATAATAAACATCAGAGCATAAATAAATGATATAAAATTAAAAACCAAAACAGATAAGTGAAACTAGGAGCTGGTTCTTTAAAAGAATAGCCATACTTATCAAAAAGAAGTGACCCAAATAAATAAAATTATGAGTGCAAGAGAAGAGATCACAACCAACACTGAAGAAATACAAACAAATATAACATTATGAGCAATTATATGCCAACAAATTAGGCAATCTGGAAGAAATGGATAAATTCCTAAAACAAAAAAAGTACCAAAACTGAAACAGGAAGAAAAAAACAACAACAACTCTCAATAGACCCATAACGAGCAGTGAAATTGAATCAGTAATCAAAAATCTCCCATCAGAGGGCACGTATTGCATGGAGCAATGGGTGTTGCACATAAAAAATGAATCTTGGAACACTGCATCAAAAACTAAAGATGTATTTTATGGTGACTAATACAACACAATAAAAAAAAAAAATCTCCCAACAAACAAGAGTCCAGGGCCAGAAGGCTTCCCAGGGGAATTCTACAAAAACATTTAAAAAAGAATTAACCTATTCTTCTGAAGCACTTTCAAAAAATAGAAATGGAAGGAAAACTTCCGAACTCTTTCTATGAGACCAACATTACCTTAATTCCAAAAGCAGACAAAGATACCATCTAAAAGGAGAATTATAGACCAAAATCCCTCATGAACATGGATGCAAAAATTCTCACCAAGATACTAGCTAATAGGATTTAACAATACATTAAAAGGATTATCCACCATGACCAGGTGGGATTTATTCTTGGGATGCAAGGGTCATTCAACATCTGCAAATCAATCAATGTGATACAATACATTAATAAAAAATGGATGAGAACCATATAATCCTCTCAGTTGATGCAGGAAAAGCATTTGATAAATGCTTGACAAAATAGGGCATCGTTTCTTGATTAGAACTCCTCAAAGTGTAGGCATAAAGGGAACATTTCTCAGTATCTTAAAAGCCATCTATGAAAAGCTCACAGTGAATATAATTCTCTTTATTTTCTAAGATTTTTTACTTATTTTTTCTTACTTGTTTCTTTTATTTATTTATTTTATTTCTTTTCAGTGTAACAGTATTCATTGTTTTTGCAACCACACCCAGTGCTCCATGCAATACATGCCCTCCCTAATACCCACCACCTAGTTCCCCCAACCTCCCACCCCCGCTCAGGTTGTTTTCAGAGTCTATAGTCTATCATGGTTTACCTCCCCTTCCAATTTCCCTCAACTCCCTTCTCCTCTCCATCTCCCCTTGTCCTCCATATTATTTGTCATTCTCCACAAATAAGTGAAACCATATGATAACTACTCTCTCTGCTCGACTTATTTCACTCAGCATAATCTCTTCCAGTCCTATCCATGTTGCTACA
>NC_081568.1:149055070-149088679 GCF_022355385.1 Mustela nigripes | reverse complement strand
GCCTATGTTCTCCTCTAGGATTCTGATGGATTCCTGTCTCACATTGAGGTCTTTTATCCATTTTGAGTTTATCTTTGTGTACGGTGTAAGAGAATGGTCGAGTTTCATTCTTCTACATATAGCTGTCCAGTTTCCCAGCACCATTTATTGAAGAGACTGTCTTTTTCCCACTGTATATTTTTTCCTGTTTTTGTTGAAGATTAATTGACCATAGAGTTGAGGATCCATATCTGGGCTCTCTACTCTGTTCCACTGGTCTATGTGTCTGTTTTTATGACAGTACCATGCTGTCTTGGTGATCACAGCTTTGTAGCAAACCTTGAAATCAGGTACCGTGATGCCCTCCGTTTTATTTTTGTTTTTCAACATTTCCTTTAGCGATTCGGGGTCTCTTCTGATTCCATACAAATTTTTGGATTATTTGCTCCAGCTCTTTGAAGAATACTGGTGGAATTTTGATCAGAATAGCATTAAAAGTATAAATTACTCTAGGCAGTAGAGACATTTTAACAATGTTTATTCTTCCGATCCAAGAGCATGGAATGGTCTTCCATCTTTTTGTGTCTTCTTCAATTTCTTTCATGAGTGTTCTGCAGTTCCTCGAGTACAGTTCCTTTACCTCTTTGGTTAGGTTTATTCCCAGGTATCTTATGGTTCTTGGTGCTATTGTAAATTGAATCGATTCTCTAATTTCCCTTTCTGTATTTTCATCATTAGTGTATAAGAAAGCAACCGATTTCTGTACATTGACTTTGTATCCTGCCACATTACTGAATTATTGTTTGAGTTCTAATAGTTTGGGGGTGGAGTCTTTTGGGTTTTCCATATAAAGAATCATATCATCTGCGAAGAGAGAGAGCTTGACTTCTTCCTTGCCAATTTGGATACCTTTTATTTCTCTTTGTTTTCTGATTGCTGTTGCTAGGACTTCTAATACTCTGTTGAACAAGAGTGGTGAGAGTGGGCATCCTTGTCGTGTTCCTGATCTCAACGGGATGGCTGCAAGCTTTTTCCCATTGAGGATGATATTTGCTGTGGGATTTGATGAAGTTCAGGAATGTTCCCTCTATCTCTATACTTTGAAGCGTTTTAATCAGTAATGGATGCTGGATTTTGTCAAATGCTTTTTCTGCATCAATTGAGAGAACTATGTGGCTCTTCTCTCTTCTCTTATTAATTTGTTCTATCACATTGATTGATTTGTGAATGTTGAACCATTCTTGTAGTCCAAGAATGAATCCCACCTGGTCATGGTGGATAATCTTTTTTTTTTTTTTTTAAGATTTTATTTATTTATTTGACAGACAGAGATCACAAGCAGGCAGAGAGACAGGCAGAGAGAGAGGGGAGGAAGCAGGCTCCCTGCGGAGCAGAGAGCCCGATGCCGGGCTCGATCCCAGGACCCTGGGATCACGACCTGAGACGAAGGCAGAGGCTTTAACCCACTGAGCCACCCAGGCGCCCCTGGATAATCTTTTTAATGTGCTGTTGGATCCTGTTGGCTAGGATCTTGTTGAGAATCTTAGCATCCATATTCATCAGTGATACTGGTCTGAAATTCTCCTTTTTGGTAGGGTCTTTGCCTGGTTTGGGGATCAGGGTGTTGCTGGCTTCATAGAAAGAGTCTGGAAGTTTTCCTTCTGCTTCAATTTTTTGAAACAGCTTCAGGAGAATAGGTGTTATTTCTTCTTTGAAAGTTTTGTAGATTTCCCCAGGGAATCCGTCAGGTCCTGGGCTCTTGATTTTGAGGAGGTTTTTGATCACTGCTTCAGTCTCATTACTAGATATTGGTCTATTCAGGTTGTTAATTTCTTCCTGGTTCAATTTTGGGAGTTTATCGTTTTCCAGGAATGCATCCATTTCATCTAGGTTGCTTAGCTTATTGGCATATAACTATTGATAATAACTTCTGATGATTGTTTCTACTTCCTTGGTCTTCGTTGTGATCTCTCCCTTTTCATTCATAATTTTATGAATTTGGGCTTTCTCTCTTTTCTTTTGAATTAGTGTGGCCAATGGTTTATCGATCTTATTGATTCTTTCAAAAAACAGCTTCTAGTTTCATTGATACGTTCTACTGTATCTCTGGTTTCTACCTCATTGATCTCTGCTCTAATCTTGATTATTTCCTTTCTTATGTGTGGAGTTGGTTTGATTTGTTGATGGTTTTCCAGTTCTTTAAGGTGTAGAGACAGCTGATGTATTCTGAGTTTTTCAATTTTTTTGAGGGAGGCTTGGTTGGCTATATATTTCCCCCTTAGGACCACCTTTGCTGCATCCCATAGGTTTTGGATAGAAGTGTCTTCAGTCTTGTTGGTTTCCATGAATTTATAAGTTCTTCTTTGATCTCCTGGTTGATACATCATTCTTAAGCAAGGTGTCTTTAGCTTCCAGGTGTTTGAGTTCCTTCCGAACTTCTTCTTATGATTGAGCTCCAGTTTCAAAGCATTGTGATCTGAGAATATGCAGAGAATAATGTCAGTCTTTTGGTATCAGTTGAGTCCTGATTTGTGACCCAGTATGTGGTCTATTCTGGAGAAGGTTCCATGTGCACTTGAGAAGAATGAGTATTCTGTTGTTTTAGGGTGGAATATTCTGTATATATCTATGAGGTCTATCTGTTCCAATGTGTCATTCAATGCTCTTGTTTCTTTATTGATTTTGTGCTTGGATGATCTGTCTATTACTGAGAGAGGTGTGTTAAGATCTCCTACAATTAATGTATTCATATCAATATGACTCTTTATCTTGATTAATAGTTTTATTATGTAATTGGCTGCTCAAATATTGGGGGCAGATATTTACAATTGTTAGATCATCTTGGTGGATAGTCCCTTTAAGAATTATTTAGTGTTGGGCGCCTGGTTGGCTCAATGGGTTAAGCCGCTGCCTTTGTCTCAGGTCATGATCTCAGAGTCCTGTGATGGAGTCCCGCATCAGGCTCTCTGCTCAGCAGGGAGCCTGCTTCCTCCTCTCTCTCTGCCTGCCTCTCTGCCTACTTGTGATCTCTCTCTGTCAAATAAATAAATAAAATCTTAAAAAAAAAAAAAACAATTACATAGTGTCCTTCTGTATCTCTGACTATAGTCTTTAGTTTGAAATCTAATTTATCTGATATGAGAATCGCTACCCAGGCCTTCTTTTGAAGCCCATTGACATGAAAGATGCTTCTCCATCCCTTCACTTTCAGTCTGGGTGTATCTTTAGGTTTGAAATGGGTCTCTTGTAGACAACATATGGATAGGTCCTGTCATTTTATCCAATCTGCAACCCTGTGTCATTTTATGGGCACATTTAGGCCATTCACATTGAGAGTGATTATTGATAGATACGTTTTTATTGACATCGTGTTACCTTTGAAGTTTTTCTTTCTGTAGATTGTCTCTATATTTCTGTTCAATGATGTTTTTAGGATTTTTTTTTTCTCTTTTTAGAACGCCCATTAATATTTCCTGCAGTGTCAGCTTGGTGGTTGCATAGTCTTTTAAGCCTTGCTGGTCTTGGAAACTCTTTATCTCTCCATCCATTTTGAATGTCAGTCTTGCTGGATAAAGTATTCTTGTCTGCATGTTCTTCTCATTTAGTGCCCTGAGTATATCTTGCCAGCCCTTTCTGGCTTGCCAGGTCTCTGTGGACAGGTCTCATATTATTCTGATGGGCTTTCCTCTGTACATAAGGAGCTTCTTTGTCCTGGCTGCTTTCAAGAGGGTCTGCCTACAATTAAGATTTATATACTATTTATATACTATCAGGACAAACACAAATACACAGAAACACTGGCAGAAGAAAAAGATGGGAGAGTGGTTATAAATTCTCAGTGTGGGCGAGGAAGGTTATTTTGATTCTTCCTGGATGTATCTTGATATCTTTGTTAAAGGACTCAACTTTCCTAAGATAAAGGAGGATTAAAAATTCGCTTACCTATAGGGGGTAGCATTCATTGGGGAAAGGGGGTTACCTTGAATTTTAACTCTATATGAATATTAGAAAATAAAAATAAAAAAGAATAAACTAGATTAAACTAAACTAAAATTTAAAAAAATAAATTAAAAAGAAAAGCAAAAGAAAAACACAGGTGTATGTATTAAAAAGTTCAGGTTAGAAGGTTATTATGGAATTTGATGTACTGGATATCTCACTGTGATGTTAAATAGGATTAAAAAATTATCTATCTATATATATATATATAAAATGAGCCAGAATAGTGGGAACAAGTTAAAAATAAAAGTTGTATCTATGAAGTAGTGGTGGTTTTTCTCTTGTCGTCTTTTTTTTGTTTGTTTGTTTCTTTCCTGGTTAGTTTTCTGTGGGAGGGGCTTGCCACGTGGGTGTTCAGTCAATGATGTTCCCTGAGATAAGTCCTCCCGCCCCCCCTCAAAGGCGTGGGCTCTGAGGAAACCAGTTTTTCAGGCTTTTGTTCTCTGGAGGTTTTATGTTTGTTTGTTCATTTTTTTGTTTGTTTGTTTTTCATCTCACCTTGACAGCTTTTGATGGTTTTTGGAGGTTTAGAGGAAAGCAAACTGCACCCCGACCTCCCTCTCAGAGAGAAGTGTCAGTCTGCTCCCCTGTGGGTGTTGCAGAGCTGCTGGCAGAACAGTTTCCAAGTCGCAGTCCCTGGGGATGCAGGATCTCCTGCTTGTACCCAAAACCACGGCAGCGGCGGCTGTCTGGGCAACTCCAGATGGCCAAAGAGGTTCCAAGCAGCGATCACACACTGAGATTTTCCTGCTGGCCCGGGCTGGGAGTGCCTGGTCTTTCCAGGTCCGAGAGCACTGGGCTGGTACCTGTGCGCACTCTCCCAGGGGAAGGTGTGGGGTGTGTGCCTCTCAGGCTCTGATAGCATGGCACGGCATTCTGTGACTGGCGAGGCGCCCAGCCCCTCACAAGAGCTGGACCCCATGTGTTCTCCGGCATGCTGAAGGCTCAGGGACCAAGACCTTGTTTCCCCGCCGCCCTCTCTCTGACTCAGTCCTTGGGGAGGCTGTCCTGGGTCCAGGGACATAAGCCCCTGTCCATAACGGCCCCAATTCCCACAATTTCCCCCCATGATCCTTTGCTCTTTTGAGTGCTTTCAACCAGACTCCAAGTTAATACTGGTCCCCAGTCGCAGGGCACTCTCATATTGGTGTATTAATTTCCAGTCGTTTGCCTCTGGTGACTCCCTCCCCCTTTTGTTTATCTTCCTATACCAGTTCGACATTCCTACTCCGCTTTACTTGCCCACTGGCATCTTCTGCCCCCGTAGAGATCCAGACATGTATAATTCTGATCTCAGGCTGATACCATGGGTGATTGGAGTTCTTTGGTAGGTAATCAGCTCACTTTAGGGTACAGGCTGAAATGGTGCCTCCTCCTACTTCCCTGCCATCTTGTCTCCAGATTTTTTACTTATTTTTTTGACACAGAGAGAGCACAAGCAAGGAGTAGCAGGCAGAGGGAGAGGGAGAGGCAGGTGCCTCACAGAGCTGGGGGAGTCCAATGTGGGACTTGTTCCCAGGACACCAGGTTCATGACCTGAGCCAAAGGCAGTCACTTAACCAACTGAGCCACCTAGGCACCCAGGAATATCACTTTCAATGGGGGGAAACTGAGAGCATTTACCTTATTGTCAGGAATACAATAGGAATGCCCATTCTCACTACTTTTGTCAAGTATAGTACTAGAAGTCCTAGCTTCAGCAGTCAGGCAACAAAAAGAAATAAAATTTCTTCAAATCGGCAAAGAAGAAGTCAAACTCTCTCTGCCAATGACATGATACTTTATGTGGAAAACTCAAAGTACTCCACCCCAAAAATGCTAGAACTCATACAGCATTCAGTAACATGACCAGATACAAAATCAATGCACAAAAACCAGTGACATTTCTATACACCAACAATGTGACTGAAGAAAGAGAAATTAAGGAATTGATTTCATTTAGAATTGCACAAAAATCACAAGATTCTTAGGAATAAACCTAATCAAAGAGGCAAAGGATCTGTATTTTAAAAACTACAGAACACTTATGAAAGAAATTGAGGAAGTCACAAAGAGATGGAAAAACATTTCGTGCTCATAGATCGAAAGAAAAAACATTGTTTAAATATCTATGCTGCCCAGCACAATCTACACATTCAATGCAATCCCTATGAAAATACCATCAACATTTTTCACAGAGCTAGAACTAAATAATCGTAAAATTTGGATGGAAACAGAAAAGACCCCAAATAGCCAGAGGAATTTTGAGAACGAAAACCAAAACTGGGGACATCACAATGCCTGACTTCATGATAGCTTACAAAGCTCTAATCATCTGGATAGTACGGTACTAAAACAAAAACAGACACATAGATCAATGGAAGAGAATAGAGAACCTATAAATGGACCATCAACACTATAGTCAACTAATCTTTGACAATCAGGAAAGAATACCCAATGGAAAAAAGACAGTCTCTTCAATAAATGGTGTTGGGAAAATTGGACAGCTAGCTATGTACAGAAGAATGAAACTTGATTAGTCTCTTACACCATATACAAAGATAAAATCAAAATGGGTGAAAAACCTAAATGTGAGACAGGAATCCATCAAAATCCTAGAGGAGAACACAGTCAGTAACCTCTCTGACATCAGTCACAGTAACTTCTTTGCTAGACATGTCTCCAATGGCAAGGAAAACAAAAGCAAAAATAACTCTTGGGATTTCATTAAGATAAAAGCTTCTGCACAGCAAAGGAAACAGTCAACAAAACTATTCGATAATCACATAACAGATAAAGGGCTAGTATGTAAGATCAATAAAGAACTTCTCAAACTCAACACCAAAAAACAATCCAGCCAAGAAATGGGCAGAAGACATGAACAGACACCTCTCCAAAGAAAACATCCAAATGGCCAACAGACCCATGAAAAAATGCTCCACATCACTCGTCATCAGGGTAACACAAATTACAACCACAATGAGATACCACCTTACAGCAGCTAGAATGGCTAAAATTAACAAGACAGGAAACAACAAATGCTGTGAGGATGCAGAGAAAGGGGGACCCTCTTACACTGTTGGTGGGATGTAAGCTGGTACAGCCACTCTGGAAAATGGTATCGTGGTTCCTTAAAAAGTCAAAAGTAAAGCTACCCTGTGACCCAGCAATTACACTTCTGGGTATTTACCCCAGTGATACAGATTTAGTGATTCAGAGGGGCACCTCCCCCCCCCATGTTTATAGCAGCAATGTCCACAATAGCCAAGCTGCAGAAAGAATCTAGATGTCCTTCAACAGATGAATGGAAAAAGAAGATAAGGTATATGTATATATAGAATGGAATATTACTCAGCCATCAAAAATGAATACCTACAATTTACATCGACATGGATGGACCCAGAGGGTATTATGCTGGGTGAAATAAATCAGTCAGAGAAAGACATTATCATATGGTTTCACTTATATGTGGAACATAAGGCTCTGTGTATTGGTATGGATATGCATATGGTAGGGGAGGGAAAACTAAATGGGAAGTCTTCAGAGAGGGAGAAAAACTAGACTCCTTTAAGTAAAAGAAACAAACAGGTTTGCTGCAGGGGAGGTGGATAAGGAATTGGGTAATTTGGTGATCAGCATTAATGAGGGCACATGATGTGATGAGTACTGGGTGTTACAAGTCACTGACAAATTATTGAACACTACATCTGAAACTATGTATTATATATTGACTAATAGAATTTATATTAAAAAATAAAGGGTCACCTGGGTGGCTCAGTTGATTGGGCATCTGCCTTCAGCTTGGGTCCTGGGATCGTGCCCTGTATCAGGCTCTCTGCTCAGTGATGCTTGTGCTCTCTCTCTCAAATAAATAAAATCTTTTAAAAAGTTAATTAATTAACTAAAAATGAAAACGAAAAAACATACATGTTAAAGGTAATATGTAAAAATAAAATTTAAAAAATTAACAGTAGAAGATATATTGGAAAATATATGAAAATAAATAAAAAAATAAGTAAAAATAAGAATAAAAATAGAAAGGAAGCAGATTCTATTTTCCTTCGAGATGAAGCTGTGCAGCACTTTATGATAAAAAAATTTGGTGGAAATTAGTTGTTTGAGCCAGTTTCTGTAGGGGGGCCCTGATGTACTGATTCTTTTTTTTTTTTTTAAGATTTTATTTATTTATTTGACAGACAGAGATCACAAGTAGGCAGAGAGGCAGGCAGAGAGAGAGAGAGGGAAGCAGGCTTCCTGCGGAGCAGAGAGCCCGATGCGGGGCTCGATCCCAGGACCCCGAGACCATGACCCGAGCCGAAGGCAGCAGCCCAAACCACTGAGCCACCCAGGCACCCCGATGTACTGATTCTTAGGCTGACTTCTTGTTCTTTGGAGATAGAGCTCCAGGGTGCAGCGGGGGGCAGGGCCCCCAGTATGGAGCTCTAGCCTCCACTAGATGGCACTGTTTGCTCCCTGAATGCTCTTAGCACTGAGGCGTGGGATGAAAATTGCTGTCTGCTCTAGCCTCAGAACTGGAAGTTTGAGCCCCCTACTCTTCAGGGAGCCCTCAGAGAAGAGCAGCCCATCACCCTATTTGTGTCCCTTGTTTCCGTCTGATTCCTATATTCACCCTGCCTGTGTCTGAGCCTTGTAATCTCATGCGTCCGACCAAGTTGCAAAACTCCATATTCCAGGGACTTCCAAGGTGGGGGACCCACACTGTTCTTCCCGAAAAAGGTCTTGCCAAGATTGCCGGCCAGGAAAACAGGCACACGACCCTGCGACTGTTTGCGGTTTATAGCAGAAGGCTGGCACCAAGACCCACCGTTCTCCTCTGGTTTCCTGGTTCCTCTGCCCATGTTGGCATCACCCATTTCTCCTGCAACCCAGGGGATCCTCAGACCACCCTGTCACTCCTGGGATTCTGCCTCCCCCTCTCTTTGTCAACTGAGCACCTTTAACATATCAGACAGTAGTGGACTTCCAAAAGTTCAGATTTTATGCTCTGCTGCTTCTAATACCTTGCTACAGCCTCTGTGACCAGGCTTCCTCCCTCCCACCAAATCCACAGCTGTATCTCCCCCAAGTGAACTTACACACCTCCTACCTTCCAGAAGGTGGTCACTTCTCTACTTAGAGATTTGTAGATTTTGTTCTCTCAGACCTCTGATTGATTTCTTAGGTTTTCAGAATGATTTGGTAACTATCTAGCTGTGTTCAATGGACAAAACAAGTTCATGGTCCCCCTGCTCTTTTACCATCTTAACTCCTCCTTTCCTCTGTAATCCAGAGTCCCTTTTAATATTTCTTGCAGATCTGGTTTAGTGGTCATGAACTCCTTTAGTTTTTGTTTTTCTGGGGTATCTCTTCATGTCTCCTATTCTGAATGACAGCTTTGATTAGGGTACCTTTGTAGTAGTTTCCCATTCAGCACAGTGAACATATCGTGCCTCTCCCTAATGGCTTTTTAAAAGTTTCTTTTGAAAAATCTTCTGCTAGCCTTATTTTATCTTGTGCATTGCCGACTTCTTTTGTCTTTCTACTTTAACATTTTTTTTTAGTCACTCTATTTTGCCACTTTAATTACAATATGTCTAGGTGTGGGTCTCTTTTATTGATTTTGTGGGGAGTTCTCTATGCCTTCTAGATCTGGATATCCATTCCTCCCCTAGATTAGGGAAGTTTCAGCTACTATTTTTCCGGATAAAATTTCTGTCCCCTTTTCTCTCTTCTCTCCCTCTTCCTCCCCCTCCCCCCCTCCTCTTCCACTTCCTCCTTCTTCTTCTTCCTGGACTCCTCTAATATGAATGTTATCGCACTTGATGGAATCACTCAATTCCCTAAGTCTATTCTCATTTTCATGATTCTTTTTTCTCTTTTGTTCAGCCTAATTATGTTCCATTAGTCTGTCTTCTAGGTCACTAACTCATTCCTTTTCTTCTACTATCCCGTTCTTCATTTCCTCAAACATATTCTCTCTCTCTCTCTCTCTCTCTCTCTCTTTTTGGTGCACCTTTTCTCTGCTGTGTTATTCCGTATCTGTGTTAAGAGCCTCACTCACATCTTCTTCCATTTTCTCATATCCAGTGACTATCCTTATGACCATTGCTTTAAATTCCCTATTAGGCATGTTATTTATATCTGTTTTGCTTAGCTTGCTGGCTGTGGCCTTGTCTTGTTCTTTCATTTGGAATAATTTTCTCTTGTCTCATTTTGTTTGTCTCTCTGCATCTGTGTCTATGTTTAAGAAGTTAGCTATGTCTCCTGTTCTTGAATGTGGCGATCATATGAAGAAGAGCTCCTGAAGTGTGTTGCTCATGCCCTGCCCTTGTGTCTGAGTTGTTTTTCCTTTCAGGCCACCCATGCAGTGGCCTGTACTGATTCTCTGCCTGTTACGGGCTGTGTTTGCTTCTGTGGTGTTAGTGGGACACAGGCAGACCAGCTCTCAGGGGGCATACCCAATGAATAACTTGGGAGTAGGACAGTAGTGCGTTGGCAAAATTTGTCGTGTCACTAGTCTTATGCAAATTGCCCTGAAGTGTGGTGTGGCTGGGAGCATGAGGCTCAGTGAAATACCCAAGGATGCTTGGGTGAAGTCTGGTCCATGCATGAGTGGTTGAGGGCATGTGGCTAGGCTCAATCCTGCCCCTGGGTGCTGCACATGGTAACAGTTGTGCACCTAGCAGCTGGGCAGGAGGCATGATGGTGGATGGTAGTGCATGGCTGAATGTCATGTATAGCACCTTTAACAAAATTTGCCCGGAGCCCTGGTTTGAGGCTACAGGTGTTTGTGTAGCCCTGCCTCCTGCAAGTTGCTCTGTATTTAAGCTGAGTGGCAGGGCAGGAAAATGGCACCTGCAACTTCCCTCATTTTCAAAGAATTCCCTCAATATGCTCCAAAATCAATATGAACAATCTGTCTCCTATTTGCCTCCAGCATTGTGTGTCTGCAGTTGGGTGTGTCTTTGAAGGCAGCAACCCAGCTCTCATTGGCCCTTTCCGCTCACCCAGTGCTGGGTGACTTTTCAAGCTCCAGGTTCCATGTCCCACTGGTTTTACAAACCCATGGAATTCTGTCCCTCCGGTTTTTAAAGCCAAACGTTATGGGGATTATTCTTCTCTGTGTGAGCTTCCTGGTGCAAGGGCACATTTCTTTTCCTGCCTTTTCCACAAGTGCAGGCTCCTCCTTCCTAGGGGCAGCCTGCTTCCATTTCTGACCTTCCTAAATCTTTCAGATGCAGCTTCTTCTTTATATTTAGTTGTTTACTTTGTTCCGTCAGTCTTTAATCACTTTCCCTTTTATTGCCTTGTACATGGATGATATCTTGTGCACATGGGGCCAGGTGAGCTCAGCGTCCTTCCACACCACCATTGTTCCAAGCTCTAATTGAAGCTGGCCCATTTTCTTACATCATCTACAAAATGAAATGGATTAGTGACCTAAATTTAAGACCCGGAGCCATAAAACTCCTTTAAAAGATCCCTAGACAGTAATTTCTTTGACATTGACTTTAGCAATATTTTTCTGGATATGTCTTCTCGGGCAAGGGAAACAAAAACAAAATTAAACTATTAAGACTATATCAAACTAAAAAGCTTTTGCACAGTGAAGCCAACTCACTGAATGGGAGAAGATATTTGTAAATGTTCAATAGGAAGTTGATATCAAAGATATGTAAAGAACTCATACAACCAATGCCAGAAAATTCCAGTTAAAAAAATAAGCTGAAGACCTGAAAAGACATTTTTCTGAAGAAGACATTCAGGTGACCAGCAGACATATAAGAGGATGCTCAACGTCACTAATCATGAGGGAAATGCAAATAAAAACCACTGCTATGAGATATCACCTTACCTCATCCAAAATGGCTGGTAATAAAAAAAGAAAAATAACAAGTGTTGATGAGGATGAGAAAGAAGAACTTGTACACTATTGGTAGGAATGCAAATTGGTGTAGCTACTATGGAAAACAGTATAGAGGCTCTTCAAAAAATTAAAGATAGAATTACCATATATGATCCAGTAAATTCCATTGCTCTGGGTATTTCTCCCCCAAAATGAAAACACCAATTCAAGGAGATATATGCACTTTTATGTTTATTTCAGCATTATTTACAATATCCAAAATACAAAAGCAACTTTAATGTTCATTGATAAATGAATGGACAAAGAAGAGTGGTGTATATATATATGCACAATGCAATATTAGCCATAAAAAAGAATGAAATTTTGCCATTCCTGATCACCTAGATGGACCTAGAGTATTTTGCTGAGTGAAATAAGTCATACAGAGAAGACAAATACCATGTAATTTTGCTGATATTTGGAATTCAGAAAGCAGAACAAATGAACAAAGTGAACCAAAAACGTACAACTCATAAATACAGAGAACAAAATGGTGATTGCCAGAGGGGATGGGAGAGGAATAGGCAACATAGGTGAAGGTGGATTAGGAGATACAAACTTCTAGTTGTAACACTAATAACTCACTAAGATGAGAAGCACAGCATAGGAAATATGCAATAATATTGCAATAACTTTCTATGGGGACAGACAATAACCCTACTCATATATATATATGAGTTATATATATGACAATAACCCTACTCATATATATATATATATATATATATATGGTTATATATATGTGGTGGGCATTTTGTAATGTATACAATTGTCTAATCACTGTGTTGTACACCTGAAACTAGTATAATTTTATGTCAACTATATTTCAGATTAAAAGAAAAATAATTTAAAAAGAAAATATGTCACATAGAAAGTAATTAATAGATTTTATATACAAACTTGATAGTATTTTCCTCTGATTGGTCAGAATATGGGCTTTCCCCCCCTCTTTCATTGTATTTTTTGAAAATTTCTAGAGTAAGTAATCATATTATTAATAAATATTTTTTTCAGACCTGACACAAATTTGCTAAGTTGTAAGTAATGGGAAACTAGCAGAATCTGCAATGAAGCCAGGAAATCAAAGAGAGAGTTTTGAGACGGTTCATGGAAGAGTGGCATTTCAATAGATGGACACAAGTGACAGAGGTAATACCAAGCTGTGTCTAAAAAATGATGACTCATGAAATCATACGAAAAGTCCAAGGCTGAATAAACCAAAATGATGCATGTCTGAGTGTACTGATGATGAGTGTAGACCATGAGGTTAAAAAGGAACATTAGGACCATGTTATCTAGGAGGATATCTTAAATCATGTGAAGTTTGTTTATATATATATGCCTCGGTCACTTTTCAGAATTTGATTTATAGGGGAACTAACAGTTAGTTTAAGTAATACTGTTAAATAGGAGCTCCCTACCCCATTGTAGTATAGTACACATTACTTAAAATTTGAAAGGAAGGAAGTATAACTTTTGTAATATGGGTTGAAAATTGAAATCTAGAGTTTATTTTTTCATAATAGCATTAGCATTAACTAGGAGAACAATAAAGAATCTGGGTGTTTAAAGAAACAAGTGACATCATCTTTTCTGTTTAAACATCAGCTTTCTCCACAGAACCTTCCTCAGAGCCCCCAACACCTCCTTGTTCCTCAGGCTGTAGATGAGGGGGTTAAGCATGGGGGTAATGATTACATCAAACACAAAGAGATGCTGGTCCACTTCTGAGGGGAGAGAGGAACGTGGAGTTGTGTAGATAATCATGGCTGGACCAAAGTAGAGACTTACCACACCAAGGTGGGAGGAGCAGGTAGCTAGAGCTTTATTTTTGCCCTCAGGGGAGTTCATGTGGAGAACAGCGAAATAGATGAGGATGTAGGAAGTCACGATGAGTCCAAAAGGGATAAGAAGGAAAGCAATGCTGGACACTAACACCACTTTCTCATAGGTTGAAGTGTCCTCACAGGAGAGCTTCAGAAGGGCCATTACCTCACAGAAGAAATGGTGAATTTTTCTGGAGCCACAAGTAGAGAAGTGCATTGCATAAATAGTGTGCATTAAGGAGATGAGCACACCCCCAGCCCATGAGCCAGTGGCCATTTGCATACAGACTCGGGGTGTCATGATGACCGGATATCTGAGGGGGCTACATATGGCCAAATAGCGGTCAAAGGCCATGAGAGTCAGAAGAACACATTCAGCCACTCCTAGCATTAAGTATAGAAAGATTTGGACTCCACAGCCAATGTGAGAGATAAACCTATGTCCAGAAAAGAAGTTGGCAGCCATCTTGGGGACAGTGGTGGAGATTAACATTAGGTCCATGAGGGAAAGCTGACTGAGCAGGAAGTACATGGGAGTGTGGAGGCAAGCATGACCCCAGATCAGCAGGGCCAGGATGGAATTTCCTGTGATGGCCACCCCAAGACTCAGAAGTACAACGGAGATGAGGAGTTTAGGATGCTGGGAGTCAGAGAAAAAGCCAAGGAGAATGAAATCTGTGGTGACAGATTCATTTCCTTGCTCCATGCCTTAGTCTACTGGTTTGATCTGGAGGATCATGGAAGAAGAACATAGAGTGTCACTGCTCTTCTAGTATAAATGCACTACTGATTTGAATCTACTCTGGAAACCTGCATAATTACTGAGCAAATCCAAATATGTTGCAATATATTTAACTTTTTTTTTTTTTGGCTCAGTTGGTTGAGCGGCTGCCTTTGGCTCAGGTCATAATCCTGGCATCCTAGGATTGAGTCCTGCATCGGGCTCCTTGCTCAGCGGGAAGCCTGCTTCTCCCTCTGCCTCTGCCTGCCACTCTGTCTGCCTGTGCTCACTCTCTCTGACCAAAAAAAAAAAAAAAAAAAAAGCAATACACTTAATCTATCAATCTGCAGCCAATGTTTTAAATATTCGTGATATGTATTGAATAATGTGACATGTTTTGGAAAAAAAAACGTTAGAACGTCTTCCTTTAAAAACACAAAGATGCCTTCAAATACATCTCAGGGAAACAAGGATTTCATTTATGTTTATACACAAAGAGTGTAACTATCTTGCTGAGACAAATTACTGACTGGTAGCTGATAGGTTTTGTACCATTATAATCTGTGTAACAATAAACACAATTGATCGATGTAACAATCAACAATATAATCTGTCCTGGGTTCTCATCATTCACCGAGTTCTCATGCAACTACTAAGTTATCAGTGAGGGTTTTATTGTATTTTTAAAGAAGACTTTATTCATTTAAGAGAGTGACAGTGCCAGCACGGGGAGAGGCAGAGAGAGAATTCCCTATTCTCCCCACTGAGTAGCCCTTCCAGAGGCTAAAGCCCAGGACCCTGGGATCATGACCTGAGCTGAAGGCAGATGCTTAACAGACTGAACCACTCAGGCACCCATAGCTATGAGGGTTTAAACATACATATAGGAGTTTCTTTCTAAAGTGCCTTGAAGATATTACCACATATAGAGTATCACAAATTATTTATAACCCTTATGTCTCCCCACTGGAGCCTAGGACAATGACTTCTTTCATTTGTGTTCTACCTGGTCATTACATGTGTCCATTTTTGTCACCTTCTGAGGAGTCTCAATTCTTCAACATTTTCCTTTGTATTCTGTGGCTCATTAAGTCAGACATTAAGCTGTTTACAATAAAGCCTTTTGGTTGATGATTTTGGTGAAGTTGGTGCTGCACACTCACAGCCAACCCAGGGTATCTCTGCTGGTGCATGAAGCAGAGATTAAATACAGCGCTGTGCCATGAGATCTCTGGGGAGTGTTTTGTTTCTGTCCTGCTCCAGTAGATAATTAGCTCAGGTTTTAGGGGGTATGACTGAATTCATTGGGAAGAAAAATCACCCAATCCTCTCTTCTGCATCATGGTGGTTAAGGAGAAAAGCAAAATTTAAACACAGACTTACCTTTTACTACCTGCATGATCTGGGCAGTTTCCAGGAACTCCCTCATTTCTGTTTCCTCATTTACAACTTGGACATAACAATAACATAGGGTTATTGTCAGTTAAAAGAAACAATTCATGTGAAGGTGTGAACAATATACCTCACCTGTCCACAATTGGGTTATGATGAATTTTCGAAAGTCTAGTGTATCACAAAATAGCTAATATTAATCTAACCTGAATTAACTGAGATTTCACAAGTAACAGATGATTTTGGTTCATGAAAGTAAACAAAAAATGTTACCATTTCATATACTAAGACATAATCAGATCAGACTAAGGGTCTTATGACATGGATAACCTAGGGAAGGCAACCTGTATTTGGGGGGAGAGAGCCTGACTGATAGGTGATGGACAGGACACACCAATATTCAGTAACTTTAGTGGAAATCACTTCCTTTTTTCCACTCTATCACAAACTGTCATCAGCTGCTGGAAATCACTTTGAATCCACGTGGGTCTAATTCTTCATGTTTGTACCAGTTCCAGGACACAAAGTTGTTTAAGATTCTCCTTATTCCTCTAAAATGCCTTATAAATCATTTAATGCTTTATAAATTTTTATTTTCTATTTAAATTCAATTAGCCAATATATGATACATTGGTTTTAGATGTAATGGTCAATGATTCATCAGTTGTTTATTACACCCAATTCTCATTACATCACATGCCCTCCTTAATGCCCATTGCCCATTTATCCCCTTCCCCTAAGCCCCTCCCCTTCTGTAACCCTTAGTTGTTTCCCAGAGTCAAAAGAGTTTCTCATGGTTTATCTCCATCTCTGATTTTTTTCCCTTTCAATTTTCCCTCTCTTCCGCCTATGATCCTCTGCACTATTCCTTATATTCCACATGTGAGTGAAACCATGTGATAATTGTCTTTCACAATTATTAATTGTTAATAATTATTAATAATTATTAATTAATTATTTCACAATTGATTACTTTACTTAGCATAATCTCCTCCATTCCAGCCATGTCAATGTAAATGATAAGTGGTCATCCTTGATGGCTGAGTAATATTCCATGTTAAATATGAATCACATCTTCTTTATCCATTCTTCTGTTGAAGGATATCTCAGCTCCTTCCACAGTTTTGTTATTGTGGATATTGCTACTATGAACATTGGAGGGCATGTGTCCTTCTTTTCACTACATTTGTATCTTTGGGGTAAATACCCCGTAGTGCAATAGTTAGGTCGTAGGGTAGCTCTATATTTTATTTCTTTAGGAACCTCCATACTGTTTTCCAGAGTAGCTGTACCAGCTTGCATTCCCACCAACAGTGTAAGAAGTTTCCCATTTCTCCACATCCTTGCCAAAATTTGTTGTTCCTTGTCTTGTTAACTTTAGCTATTCTGACTGGGATGAGGTTGTATCTCATTATGGTTTTGACTTGTATTTCCCTGATGACAAGTGATGTGGAGCATTTCCTCATGTGTCTGTTAGCCATTTGTATATCTTCCCTGGAGAAGTGTCTGTTCATGTCTTCTGCCCAATTCTTAACTGGACTGTTTGTTTTTTGGGTGTTAAGTTTGAGAAGTTCTTTATAGATCTTGGATGCTATCCCTTTATCTGATACATCATTTGCAAATATCTTTTCCAATTCTATACCTTGCCTTTTAGTTTTGTTCACTGGTTCTTTTGTTGTACAGAAGTTTCTATCTTGATGAAATCCCAGTAGTTCATTTTTTTTAAAGATTTTATTTATTTATTTATTTGACAGACAGAGATCACAGGTAGGCAGAGCAGCAGCAGAGAGAGAGAGAAAGGGAAGCAGGCTCCCTCCTGAGCGGAGAGCCCGATGCGGGGCCCAATCCCAGGACCCTGAGACCATGACCTGAGCTGAAGGCAGAGGCTTAACCCACTGAGCCACCCAGGCGCCCCTCCAATAGTTCATTTTTGCTTTTGTTTCTCTTGCCTTTGGAGACCAGTCTTGCAAGAAGTTTATGTGTTCAAGGTCAAAAAGTTACTGACCACATTCTGCTCCAGGATTTTGATGGATTCCTCTCTCACATTTAGGTCTTTCACCCATTTGAGTTCATCTTTGTGTGTGGTGTAAGGGAATGGTTCAGTTTCATTCTTCTGAATGTGGCTGTCCAATTTTCCAGCACCATTTATTGAAAAGGCTGTCTTTTTCATTGGATAGTCTTTCCTGATTGTCAAAGATTAGCTGTCCATAGAGTTGAGGGTCCACTTCTGGGCTCTTTATTCTGATCTATTGACCTATCTGTTTTCGAGCCAGCACCATGCTGTTTTGATGCTCGCAACTTTGTAATATAGATTGAAGTCAGGCATTTTGATACCCCCAGCTTTGGTTTTCTTTTTCACATGCCTCTGGCAATTCATGGTGCTTTCCAGTTCCATACAAATTTTAGGATTTTTTGTTCTAGCTCTGTGAAAAATGCTGATGGCATTTTCATA
Organism: Mustela nigripes; assembly: GCF_022355385.1. Lineage (NCBI taxonomy): Eukaryota > Metazoa > Chordata > Mammalia > Carnivora > Mustelidae > Mustela > Mustela nigripes. The sequence continues at coordinate 149,070,425 of NC_081568.1, read as the reverse complement.
GGGATTGCACTGAATGTGTAGATTGCTCTGGGCAGCAAAGATGTTTTAACAATGTTTATTCTTCCAATCCATGAACATGGAATGTTTTTCCATATCTTTCTGTCTTCCTCAATTTCTTTCATAAGTGTTCTGTAGTTTCCAGAGTATAGATCCTTTACATCTTTGGTTGGGTTTATTCCTGGCTATCTTATGGTTTTGGGTGCGATTGTAAATGGGATCAATTCCTTAATTTCTCTTTCTTCAGTCTTATTGTTGGTGTAAGAAATGCAAGTGGTTTATATACATTGATCTTGTATCCTGCCATGAGCTGAATTGCTATATGAGTGGTAACAATTTTATGGATGAAGTCTTTTGGGTTTTCCATATGAAGAATCATTTTATCAGTGGAGAGAGAGAGGGTTTGACTTCTTCTTTTCCAGTTTGAACCCCTTTTATTTCTTTTTGTTGTCTGATTGCTGAAGCTAGGACTTCTAGTACCAAGTTTAATAAAAGTGGTGAGAGTGTGCATCCTGTCATGTTCCTGACCTTAAGGGAAAACTTTCAGTTTTTCCCCATTGAGAATGATATTTGCTGTGGGTTTTTCATAGATGGCTTTTATTATATTGAGGTATGTTCCCTCTATTCCTATACTTTGAAGAGTTTTAATCAGAAAAGGATGCTGTATTTTGTCAAATGATTTTTGCATCAATTGAGAGGGCTATATGGTCTTTTATTTTATTAATGTATTCTATCACATTGATTGACTTGTGAATGTTGAACCACTGTTGCATACCAGGAATAAGTCACACCTGGTCATGGTGAATAATCCTCTTAATATACTGTCTGATTTTATTGGCTAGTATCTTGGTGAGAATTTTTGCATCCATGTTCATCAAGGATATTGGACAGTATTCTTCTTTTGAATGGGGTCTTTGTCTGGTTTTGGGATTAAGGTAATGTGGCCGCTTAGAAGGAGTTTGGAAATTTTCCTTCTATTTCTATTTTTTTTTTGAACAGATTCAGTAGAATAAGTATGATTTCTTCTTTAAATATTTGTCAGAATTCCTCCAGAAAGCCCTCTGGCCCCGGACTCTTGTTTTTTGGGGAGGTTTTTGATTGCTGCTTCAATTTCCTTGCTGGCTATTGGTCTGTTCAGATTGCCTATTTCTTCCTGTTTCAGTCTTAGCTTATAAGTTTCTAGGAAGGAATCCATTTCTTCCAGGTTTCTTAATTTGTGGGCATATAGCTGTTCATTATATGTTCTAACAATTGTGCCTGTTTTCTTGGTTCTAGTTTTCATCTCTCCCCCTTACATTCATGATTTTATTAATTTGGGTCCTTTCTCTTTTCTTTTGGATAAGTCTGACCAGAGGTTTATTAATCTCATTAATTCTTTCAAAGAACCAGATTCTGTGGGGTTTTTTTTTTTTTTTGGTCTCTTTTACTGTTCTTCTGGTTTCTATTTCATTGATTTCTGCTCTAAACTTTATTATTTCTCTTCTCCTGCTTGGTTTAGGCTTTATTTATTCTCTCTCCAGCTCCTTTAGGTGTAAGGTTAGCTTGTGCATTTGGGATTTTTCTAATTTTTTGAGAGAGGCTTTGATTCCTATGTACTTCCCTCTTAGGACTGCTTATGAAGTATCTCATAGATTTTGAACCAATGTGTTTTCATTCTCATTAGTTTCAATGAATTGTTTATGTTTTTCTTTAATTTCCTGGTTGACCATTCATTCTTTAGCAGGTTGCCTTCTAACTTCCAAGTGTTTGAATTCCTTCCAAATTTCTTCTTGTGATTGAATTTCAGTTTCAAAGCATTGTGGTATGAATGTGTATGCAGGGAATAATCTCAATCTTTTGGTATGTGTTGAGACCTGATTTGTGACCAAGTATGTGATCTATTCTGGAGAAAGTTCCATGTGCATTTGAGGAGAATGAGTATTCTGTTGTTTTAGGGTGGAATGTTCTGTATATATCTATGAAGTCCATCTGGTCCAATGTGCCATTCAAAGCTCTGTTTCTTTGTTGATTTTCTGCTTAGATGATCTGTTTATTGCTGAGAGTGGCATGTGAGGGTCTCTTACAATTAATGTATTCTTATCAATATGATTATTTTGGTTAACAGTTGGCTTATGTAGATGGCTGCTCTCATGTTGGGGGCATAGATACTTAAAACTGTTAGATTTTCTTGTGGGATAGACACTTTAAGTTTGATACATGTTCCTTTACATTTCTTACTACAGTTTTTGGTTTAAAAATCCAATTTGTCTGATATAAGAATTGCTACCCCAGCTTTATTTTGAGGCCTGTTTGCATGATAGATTTCTCCATCCCTTCACTTTCAATCTGGAGGTGTCTTTAGTTTCAAAATGAGTCTTTTGTTGGCAGCATATGAATGAGTCCTATCTTTTTTATCCAATCTGAAACCTGGTGCCATTTCATGGGAGCATTTAGGCTATTCACATTGGGAGTAACTATTGAAAGATATGAATTTAGTGCCATCATACTGCCTGTAAAGTCCCTGTTTCTGTAGATTGTCTCCATTACTTTCTGGTCTATATTACTCTCGGGGTCTTTCTTCTTTTATAGAATTCCCCTTAAAATTTCTTGCAATTCTTGGTGGTCACATATTCTTTCAGTTTCTGCCAGTACTGGAAGCTCTTTGTCTCTCCTTCTGTTCTGAATGACAGCCTTGCTGGATAGAGTACCTTTGGCTGCATGTTATTCTCATTTAATACCCTGAATATGGCTTGCCAGACCTTTCTGGCTTTCCAGGTCTCGGTGGACAGGTCTGATGTTATTCTGATGTTCCTCCTTCCATATGTAAGAAATTTCTTTCCTCTAGTCTCTCTCAGGATAACTTCCTTGGTTCTAAGATTTCCAAGTTTTCTTTAATATGCTGGGGTGTTGGTCTGCCATTATTGATCTCGGGAGGGGTCCTCTCTACCTCTTGGACATGAATGCTTATTTCCTACCCCAGATTAGGGAAGTGCCCAGCTATTGCTCAGTTATACCTTCTTGTCCTCTCTCTCTCTCTCTCTCCACCCACTCAGGGATCCCAATAATTCTAACATTGGAATGTTTCATGGCATCTTTGATTTCTCTAAGTCTGGTCTCATGGGCTTCTAACTGTTTATCCCTATCTTCCTAGACTTCCTTCCTTTCTAGCAGCTTTTCTTCTAGATCCCTAATTCATTCTTCTGCCTCATTTACCCTGGCTGTTAAGAGTATTCAGTTAAAAATGTATCTCTTTCACAGCATTTTTAAGTTCAGGCTGATTAGATCTCATTTCTGTCCTTAGATTCTACATTGTTACTATTGCTTTTTTTTTTTTAGCATAGCTATTGACTTCATGATTGCTATCCTGAAGTCTATCTCTGACATCTTGCTTATATCAATCCATTAAGTCTGTGGTAGAGGCCACTGTCTCTGGTTCTTTTCTTTGTTGGGTTTTCCTCCTTCTAGTCATTCTGTTGAAGGATGGTTGTGGTAATGTACAGAGTCCAATATATCAACTACAACCAAAGCACAATACATCCTAGGAAAATCTGGAGTGGTCAGAAGATATTACTAAGAAGACCAAGTCAAAATGAAGCACAAAAAGTTAATTTATAAAATTTTTAAAAGAGATTTAAAAAAATTAAAAATTACCCCCAAAAGGAGGGGGTGAGAGGAAGGGGGGGTATAATCTCTCAGTGTGGACAAAGTAGGGTGTTTCAGTTGTTTCCAGGAGTATTTTGTTGTGTTTGTTAGAGGAAACTACCTCCCAAAATTACAGGGAAAGTAAAACTTTTATATAAAGGTAATATTGGATAGGGAAAAAAGGACTACATTGAAGCACATATCTTTAAAATATATATAGGTGTGTGAAAGTACAAGTTAAAAAGCTACTATGAAATGTAAGTTGATATATTAAACATCTGGTTGAAATGAGAAAAAGGTAAAAAGAAAAAACAAAGACAGCATGGTACTGGCACAAAAACAGACACATAGATCAATGGAACAGAATAGAGAGCCCAGAAATAGACCCTCAAATCTATGGTCAACTAATCTTCGACAAAGCAGGAAAGAATGTCCAATGGAAAAAAGACAGCCTCTTCAATAAATGGTGCTGGGAAAATTGGACAGCCACATACAGACAAATGAAATTGGACCATTTCCTTACACCACACACAAAAATAGACTCAAAATGGATGAAGGACCTCAATGTACGAAAGGAATCCATCAAAATCCTTGAGGAGAACACGGGCAGCAACCTCTTCGACCTCTGCCGCAGCAACATCTTCCTAGGAACAACGCAAAAGGCAAGGGAAGCAAGGGAAAAAATGAACTACTGGGATTTCATCAAGATCAAAAGCTTTTGCACAGCAAAGGAAACAGTTAACAAAATCAAAAGACAATGACAGAATGGGAGAAGATATTTGCAAACGACATATCAGATAAAGGACTAGTGTCCAGAATCTATAAAGAACTTAGCAAACTCAACACCCAAAGAACAAATAATCCAATCAAGAAATGGGCAGAGGACATGAACAGACATTTCTGCAAAGAAGACATCCAGATGGCGAACAGACACATGAAAAAGTGCTCCATATCACTCGGCATCAGGGAAATACAAATCAAAACCACAATGAGATATCACCTCACACCAGTCAGAATGGCTAAAATCAACAAGTCAGGAAATGACAGATGCTGGCGAGGATGCGGAGAAAGGGGAACCCTCCTACACTGTTGGTGGGAATGCAAGCTGGTGCAGCCACTCTGGAAAACAGCATGGAGGTTCCTCAAAATGTTGAAAATAGAGCTGCCCTATGACCCAGCAATTGCACTATTGTGTATTTACCCTAATGATACAAACGTAGTGATCCAAAGGGGCACGTGCACCCGAATGTTTATAGCAGCAATGTCCACAATAGCCAAACTATGGAAAGAACCTAGATGTCCATCAACAGATGAATGGATGTGGTATATATACACAATGGAATACTATGACCATCAACAGAAATGAAATCTTGCCATTTGCGACATCATGGATGGAACTAGAGCGTATCATGCTTAGCGAAATAAGTCAAGCAGAGAAAGACAACTATCATATGATCTCCCTGATATGAGGAAGTGGTGATTCAACATGGGGGCTTAAGTGGGTAGGAGAAGAATAAATGAAACAAGATGGGATTGGGAGGGAGACAAACCATAAGTGACTCTTAATCTCACAAAACAACTAAGGGTTGCTTGGGGGAGGGGGGCTGGTAAAAGGGGTGGGATTATGGACATTGGGGAGGGTATGTGCTTTGGTGAGTGCTGTGAAGTGTGTAAACCTGGTGATTCACAGACCTGTACCCCTGGGGATAAAAATATATGTTTATAAAAAATAAAAAATTAAAAAAAAAGAATATATGGAAAAGAACCTAATAGAATTAAATCATTGAATTTTTTTATAAAAATAACACTAAATTTAACACACAATATTTGGTGAATAATAAATTTAGTCTGAATTGATGAGAGGATATATAAACTAGAAGATTGAGCAGAAATATTGCAACCAAGAAAAAAAAGAAATATTTTAACTTGAGGACATAAAGAGAGGTGGTTATGGAAAAAAGTAGTCACTAAGGATATATGAAATAGAATAAGAAGAAATAAAATTTAATTGTTTTACTAGTGTATACCAAAAAAAAGAAATTAAATAAATGATGATAAACAAATTTCTAATTTTATAATTCGACAAGGAACTTACAAATCAGAAATGCATTGTAACAAAAATGGGCAAAATAAAAATACTCACCAGAAACAAAAATTGCATAAAACAAAAGAAAAAGAAAAATTTAAAGCACTGAGAAAAAGAGAAAAAAAGTTAAAAGTAGTGAAAGATAAACTAGAGAAAAGTGAAAGCAAAATCTCTACAGCCTTTCTAGAAGACAGAGCAGAGAGAAATAAACACACATCTTGAGAGAAATTGTTGCTCAGGCTTAAGTTGGATACTTAGCTTAATATCTTGAAATAAAAAGAGTAAATTTAATTAAAAAGAATTGATTGGGTTACAAAGGGAAGCTACTTTATAATTTTTTTGGAATAGAAATAAAATTTTCCTTCACAAAGTTTGAGAAAGAGAATGAGACGAAAGAACTTGTAAGCACACGGAAGGTCCTTGGCATCATAGGTTTCAAAAATATTTAGGTAAAGTATAATGTTATACATTTTAAACATTATATAAATAAATTAAGTGTTTTTTGAATAAAAGGAAAAAGAGTTTTTGGATAATTATTTCATGATTAACTTGTTTAAAATTGATTGTGAGTTTGCTACATTTTTGCAACATATTTTTATCCTTCTATCAGAACAATTAATACCAAAGAACTGACAGTGGCATAAACATTGCTCAAAAGCTTCTGGAAGTCTAGTATAAGAGGGTCATATGCCCATAATAGGATTATAGGTGATGAGATGATGAAGTCCACCCAGTAGACAACCACAAAGAAACTCACCAACAACAGGACAGTGCGGGTGGCCCTTTTCTCTGGAGAGGCTCTTGAAGAGAAGCTGGTGCTGTGAAGGTGCTGGCAACGCCTCTGATGTCTGGTCAAATGAGTCACCGTGTATGCACTTGAGACCAGAGAACAGCATGACTCCAATGAAGTAGACATCCCTGGATAATGTCAAAGTGAAAAGCAGTGCCCTGATGGTAGGGGCTATGGAGGAAAGTGAGCAGTATTTACTGACATTCAGTAGGTCGTCGTTGGTTGTATTAGAAGATGCAACAGTATAAAAGATGGAGTTCACACTGAGAGACAAACTGAGAAACCATAAGATGACAAAGGAATGGAAGATGTAATGTGTGCATTTATGTTTAAATCTGCCCAACCAGGAAGTGCTGGGGCTGATGGTGATGGCCTGGATTATGCTCAGGAGGCAGGTGGTACAGATGGAGAGACCCCTCATCACTCTGCTCATGTAGAATAAAACCTTACATTTGAAATCATTCAGAAAGTTTGGTGATTCAAACAGCTCTGTAGGCAACAGAAATAGTATAATGAAGAGTTTCATTATGTGGACATGGGCCAAGTGACAGATGATCAGGTCAGTGGGTTTAGGCCTCTGATCCAGAAGGAGCATGAAGATTTGGAAGAGAAGGAGGAAGGTGTTGGCTAAGATTCCAGTGCCAAGTTGTAAAAATTGACATATTTTAATAGTAACGTGCATAGAAAATGCAATTATCATAGTGGAAAAGAAGTGTATTTTGTACATCTGAAAAAATATAGACCCCATATTATCCATGATATTTATTTTGTAGTCAAAATCATCGTCATCATCACAATTTTTATATCTCCTAAATAATCCTTAAACCTACATTGTATAAAGTCTTAGAAATAAAGTCCATCTATCTATTGAGAGATCTCACACAATGTATCCACAATCATGCTAGAATAATGAACCCATTTCCCATACTTCTGCGGTACATGCATTTCTCCTCCTTTATCTCTTCCTCCCTTTTTTTTTTATTAAAAGATTTTATTTATTTATTTGACACACAGAGAGAGATCACAAGTAGGCAGAGAGGCAGTCGGAGAGAGGGGGGAAGCAGGCTCCCTGCCAAGCAGAGAACCCGACGTGGGGCTTGATCCCAGGGGGGTTGATCCCAGGACCCTGGGATCATGACCTGAGCTGAAGACAGAGGCTAGAGCCCACTGAGCCACCCAGGCACCCCACTTTCTCCTTTTTCTTCTTCTCCCCCAATCCTTCTTCTTTCTCCTTCTCCCTTTCTCTTCTTCTCCTTCATCTTCTACTTCTCCTCCTCCTCTTCCTCCCCTTCCCTTCCCTCTCTTCCTCCTCCTCCTTCTCCTTCTCCTCCTCCTCTACCTCCTCCTCCTTCTCCTTCTTCTCCTTCTTCTCCTCCTCTACCTCCTCCTCCTTCTCCTTCTTCTCCTTCTCCTCCTCCTCCTCTTCCTCCTCCTCCTCCTCCTCCTCTTCCTTCTCCTTCTTCTCCTCCTTCTTCTTTTTCCTTTACTGTTCTGTGTTGCCCTGTCTCATCACCAATGATAGTAATGGCCATACAAAGACTTAAATGTGTTTGTACAGTTGAACTGAAGTAAATTTTATGCTACGGGGGAATTAATCACCAAAATAGACAATTAAGCAAAAATAATGTCCAGGTGAGTCTTCCAAAACATATTGTTGACACTTGTTCTTCTTCCTCCTTTTTCCGCATTTAGGGATTACATTGGGTTTATCCTGATAACTCAACATAATCTTGTACTTTAAAATGAAATCATTACTAATCTTCCTTCTATCTACAGCCTTCATTTCCATTGCTGTATAGCCTACTACATTTATATTGAGGGTCTGAAGATTTGGATCTCAACATCCTGGGTATAGGGATAATTATTTTTTGCCATAAATTCTATAGTAAAAATTTATTCAACATGAACTTGGCTCACTCCCCTTTATTTTCAATCACAGATATCCCTTCCATAATCTCTATATCAGGAGGGAATTGCTAAATAGCAACTCTCAATTTTCAAGAGAACAAATGCACAATTCATTTCATGATATCCACAAAGTTGTATCAAAATATTCATATGGTGATCTTTCTTATGTGGCTTTAATACAAGGATACCTTCCAATGTCATTAAAAATGCTTATTACTGTATGGTAACTAACATAACATAATAAAAAATTCTTTTTTTAAAAAAGATTTTTATTTATTTATTTGACACAGAGAGAGATCACTAGTAAGCAGAGAGGCAGGCAGAGAGAGAGGGGGAAGAAGGTTCTCCACCAAGCAGAGAGCCCAATGTGGGGCTCAATCCCAGGACCCTGGGATCATGACCTGAGCCAAAAGCAGAGGCTTTAACCCACTGAGCCACCCAGGTTCCCCCATAATAAAAAAAAATACTTACATCTCCAATAGAAAATATATTTCTCTTCAGGTCTGATCAGGATATTTCCAGGATCAGAACACTTTGTAAAATGTCATTGAATAGTTTTACAATTATTTTACCATGTTATTTGTTCTGGATGCAGGCATAGTCCTTTTATCCAGTTAATTTGATACAGGGCTTAGAAAATTTTTCTTTCTTATTTATTTTTCTTATTTATCCTCCTGAGCAGAAAGAGTGTTCACTTTTTTTATGTGAAGAAATTTTGACAGGTTATGTTGTTGGCTCAAACTCAGAATATTATTGCTGAGTTTACTCTATAATTACCTGATATATGTGATTTTATAGAGGAGACATGGTATATTTGATCAAATGAACTGTAGCTATTTTTTCATGTGTTTAATATTTTATATGTCAAATTTCTCTCCAATGCCAGAACCAAAAAATTAATAGTTGCCACCAACATATATCTGTAACAAAAGCACATTTGGGTCCTGCTATCATGCTGGACCCTAGAGAAATACTAAAATAATATTGACTTAAAGGCACAATGCTATTCAAAATTTAAGAATCACCAGTAAAACAACATTTGGGTGTTGGTCAGTAGTATATGTGTAATATTTAAAGATTTTATATGTAAATCATTAAAAAATAAAACGTATCATAGGCAGTCTCCCAAAGAAAGATAATAAGATATATTCAGTACAACAACAGAGATAACAACTTTAATATTTTCTTTTACTTTCCTATGGGATAGATGGTTGACCACCTCTAATTCATGCCCACTCTCTCTAAATGACAGTTGCATACTGAAGAAGCATTTCTGCTGGATTGACAAATAATGCTTTTTTCCAATGATACTCTTAAGGACTTTGTACTGAGCCTGAACAAGAAAGCACCATATTTCCCATAGATTCAAGTTGACAAATAAAGTGAAAGAATTAAACTCAATTAAATTTGAATTTCAGGAAAATCATGAATATTTTAGCATATGTATGTCCCAACTATCACATACACATATTACATGCAAGTATGAAAATATTGAATAAGTTACTTTAAAAAGTTAGGTTGTTTTCTAAATTTTAAACTTCTCTCCATCCTGTATTCACATTTTTGTGAATCTGGTGACCCTCCCATGGACAAATCATAGGATTTTTTAAAACATGGTGCATATCTGAAAAATGGAATATAAAAAAAAAACACCACAGAAGTCATTATAGGCTAATAATAATGTGAAGGAGAATTTGATCTTAGGTGAAATCCTAAAAACATAAATCAGAATGCCCATCTCAGCCCTTACTCTGAGAAGAGACAATCAGGTTGTCTTGGGGCTGAGGTTGAAGCCCTTGAGCAGTCTCAGAAGGCATATAATGCAGATAAAGTTTTTTCTCATTATTATACCTTACTTGAGGTCATTCGGAGCATGTAAGCCCAATTTAGAGAGAGAGAGAGAGAGAAAGAGATGTGAAAGAGAGAGCATGAGATGGGGGGGGGGGGGAGGGGGAGATGCAAATTCCCTGCTGATAGGGGAGCTCGACATGGGACTCAGTCCTGGGACTCCAAGAACATAACCTGAGCCAAAGGCAGTCACTTAACCAATTGAGCCACCTAGCTGTCCCTAGAGTATTATTTAATAAATTATGTAATTTTCATCAGTTCTTTGCACACTGCCTGATGTATATATTTAATGGTATAATCTATATGCAAAATCCCATCCTGCCTCCTGTATTATTAGTGTACTACTCAATAACATTATATTCCTCATTAACCTTACTATATTCTATAGAAAGTTTTGTAATACATGACTAGTTAATAGCATAAAGTCATTGTACTAATTGCAAGTGACAAGGTGGAGGTAAGTTGGTTGGTTCAGTGGCAATAGTGTCATCATGAGAAACACAGCTGGCAGTTTCAAAAAGGAAAAAGTCTTTCTAACTAAATCAATTCCATGAAAATGCCTTTGAAAAAGGTACAAACACCAAAAGAACAAGTGTGTTAAGCATCAGATACCACTGGCAATTCTACAGTACAGATGAGATCACAAGTCGTGCTGCAAAAGATAGCATGCTTCTAAGGCATTTAATTCTCAGCAATCCAAGGCAAAGACATATGTGGGGAAAGTTATCCCTGCAAAAGTAGGAAATGGAAAAACACTGGAAGGGCTTGATCACAAATTGTGGCTTAGGAATTTTGAGTAGCCCTTGAAAATCTGTCTTGTATTTTCTTCAATGAACACAACCACAAAGGTATCTGCAAAGTATAACATTCTTTTTTCAGGGAGTTTATGACATGTCTTGTCACATATTTATGCATCACAGTAGTAAGAACATGAGAATAATGCCAAGTGTGTCACTTATGAATTGAGAAGAAGATAGCATACCCTCTATATTACTATATAGTTATATATAGTAATATACTATAAAGAATTCTGTTTAGGGTCAGTCAACCCCATATCACAAAACTTCTCATTCCTAAATGCAGGAAAGTCAGGGACTTTCAACATGAATTATTTTAAGACATGCTTAAAATACTCTAATGTTCAGACACATAATGATTATTTACTGACAAACGTGACTAAGATCTTAATGTCTTCATGGGACAAAAATAGAAAATCAATTACTATCATTTTGTTACTTTCTGTTTTCTACCTATACTGAGTCCATGCTCTATGTCTTTCATTTAAGGAATTAGACATTCTTACTGAATGCAGAAAACATTGATTTCTGAATTTCAACACCTAAATTGAAATATACTTGTCACTTGTTGTGAATATATGTTTCATAGAACAGATTTCAATGGCAACTTTCAAAAAAGCAAGGATACTAAATTTAGAAGATTCTTTTTACAGTAAGAGATTATAGTGCCTTCAAATTTTGCAAATTATTACTCTATTATCACAAAATAACTTCATCTAAACAAAAATGAACAGCAATTTGAAGTTTCCATTTACTTAGAAAATATAAAATGTGAGAAGTGAATGTAATGTTTCAAGCATGTTGAATATTTCCAACCCCATTCATGTAAACTAGCCATTAACTATACAAAGACTTAATAAACAGCAAAAGGGGGCGCCTGGGTGGCTCAGCGGCTTAAGCCGCTGCCTACAGCTCAGGTCATGATCTCAGAGTCCTGGGATCGAGTCCCGCATTGGGCTCTCTGCTCAGCGGGGAGCCTGCTTCCTCCTCTCTCTCTCTGCCTGCCTCTCCATCTACTTGTGATTTCTCTCTGTCAAATAAATAAATAAAATCTTTAAAAAAAATAAACAGCAAAAGGTTTTATTTTAGCTAGGTTGTTTTGTGGTAGCTTGAAAATAACTCTACTATAAAGAATAAAATATGTCTTTTCATCTACTAAAATTTAATTATTGTAAAATATTTCACAGATGTAATGCTTTCTGACATCCTAATTTTAAGCAGCAAAAACTAGAAATATGCCAAAAAGTGTCAAAATTAAAAGAATAAAGAAGTATGACTAAACCATTCTAAATTAGTTCATATTCAGAGAAATGCATAAAGTAAGTTCTAGTTCAGCTAATTTGTTAATAAAAACATTCATAAAAAGTGAAAAAATTCAAATTGAAATAGAGTATCACAAAAACACAAATATCATTCCATGAATTTATGAATGTATATCCTTATAACATTAATTAAATCTATATTTGATCTGGAAACATCAACTGAATGCAGTTATAATTCAATATTACATGACTGAAACTATGAAAAAATAATTCTAATACTTCAACAAAAACATCTTGCCTCATCCCAACTCCCATCTGACTGTTGAGACCTCTTTGTCAGTGAATTTGAGAAACAGTCACTTACCCAACTGTGGCTTTAGAGTGACTCTGTTTATGGGAGATGGGACTACAAGAGGTGGTTATAGGGAAGGGATGTCCTCAGCTTATCCCCCTGCTAAGCCCATAAGTGTCATTTCACCTGTAGAAGCAGGACAGCTTTAGCTCTGCGATATGTTACAAAGGAGAGACACCACAGGGAAAACTGAAATTACCTGATTCCTGGATAACAATAGATGAGGAACACCTGAGTCCCAATTTTTCTATATGTAAGATCATTAACACCTCTGGTGAGTTGTATGGTCTTAATACCTGTCAAAACTCCCAAAGTCTCCCAGTAACCCTAACTTTGAATGCATGGAACACCATGTCAGATTTCACAATGTATGTGCTGGTTCAAGAGCTTATTGACAACCTTCACACATGTTCTAAATTAGTCTCAGGGTCTAACTAGATGTTACAGCACATTTATGGGACTGAAAAAAAAATGTCTCTTCCACTTCAATTCTGTGAAGTAGTCTTTCTTATAGGGAACTCAACACTGGGCCAGGGCCCCTCCATGGTGATAAAAATTCAGGCTGCATTTCAACACCTAATCCTTCACCTGTGTGGCCAGGTGAATTTAGGAAAGGAAAAACAACAGCAGCAATAATAACAACAAACGTCCACCAGCACTTGACGATGAGACATACATTCTTCTCCCTAAGGTATCTTATCTGACATGGACTTATAGGATCTTGTGGTGGGGTGTTCTATCCCTCCAAACGCTCAGTCTCCTCCTTTTTTTCTTCTCACAGTGCAGTTGTACTCCACACACTCAGCAACAGGGAAACAGCCCTTTAGAATCTTACATATTATTTGCTTTTGTGACTCGCATCAAGAACAACTTTTTATGACCAACTAACTTTAACCCTCGTCACTGCATGTATGTTCCCTTATCAAATGTCATCTATTATTTGACTAGTGACTTCTTTTCCCTGTGAACCAATGAAAATGCTACATTTGTATGACTTCAACTATAATACCTTTGGAAAAATAAAAATTACAGAGAAAATAAAAAGATTGTTGATGGGAGGAGACAAGATGTCGGGGAAGTAGGAGGAGGCGCCCGTTCAACCTGTACCCTAAAGTGAGCTGATTACCTTCCAAAGATCTCTAATCACCCACAAAATCAGCCTGAGATCAGAATTATACACGTCTGGATCTCTACTGGAGCAGAAGATGCCAGTGGGCAGAGTAACTGAGAGAGAAGATAGAATTAGTGATCTGGAGGACAAACAGATAGAGAAAAAGGATCAGGAGGAAGCCTTGAACAAAGAGCTTAGAAGCCACGAAAACAGAATCAGGGAAATAAATGATGCCATGAAACGTTCCAACATCAGAATTATTGGAATCCCTGAAGGGGAGGAGAAAGAAAGAAGTCTAGAAGATATAGTGGAACAAGTTCTTCATGAAAATTTTCCAAATCTCATGAATGGAACCAGCGTTTATGTACTAGAGGCTGAAAGGTTTCCCCCCAAGATTACAAATTCTCGAAAGTCCTTGAGACACCTAATAGTAAGAATGAAGAATTATAATTGTAGGCAGAAACTTTTGAAAACAGCTAGGACAAAGAAGATCCTTACATACAGAGGAAAGCCCATCAGAATAACGTCAGACCTGTCCACAGAGACCTGGCAAGCCAGAAAGGGCTGGCAAGATATATTCAGGGCACTGAATGAGAAGAACATGCAGCCAAGAATACTTTATCCAGCAAGACTGACATTCAAAATGGATGGAGAGATAAAGAGTTTCCAAGACTGGCAAGGATTAAAAGACCATGCAATCACAAAGCCAATACTGAAGGAAATATTAAGGGGGCTTCTTTAAAGGAGGAAAAAGCCCAAGAATAGCATTGAGCAGAAATAGAGAGACAACATACAGAAAGAAAGACTTCAAAGGTAACACGATGTCAATAAAAACGTAGCTATCCATAATCACCCTCAATGTGAATGGCCTAAATGCACCCATAAAACGGCACAGGGTTGCAGACTGGATAAAACGACAGGACCCATCCATATGTTGTCTACAAAGGACCCATTTTCAACCTAAAGATACATCCAGACTGAAAGTGAAGGGATGGAGAAGTATCTTTCAAGCCAATGGGCCTCAAAGAAGGCTGGGGTAGTGATTCTCATTTCAGACAAATTAGATTTTAAACTAAAGACTGTAGTCAGAGATCCAGAAGGACACTACATCATTCCTAAAGGAACTACCCACCAAGATGATCTAACAATTGTAAATATCTATGCCCGCAATATGGGAGCAGCTGTCTCTACAGCTTAAAGAACTGGGGAATCAACAACAAATCAAACCAGCTCCACACATAAGAAGGGAAATAATCAAGATTAGAGCTGAGATTGATAAGGTAGAAATCAGAGATACAGTAGAACATATCAATGAAACTAGAAGCTGGTTTTTTGAAAGAATCAATAAGATCAATAAACCATTGGCGACACTAATCCAAAAGAAAAGAGAGAAAACTCAAATACATAAAATTATGAATGAAAAGAGAGAGATCACAACGAACACCAAGGAAGTAGAAACAATCATCAGAAGTTATTATCAACAGTTATATGCCAATAAGCTAAGCAACCTAGATGAAATGGATGCATTCCTGGAAAACTATAAACTCCCAAAATTGAATCAGGAAGAAATTGACAACCTGAAT
>NC_081568.1:149000258-149054970 GCF_022355385.1 Mustela nigripes | reverse complement strand
TCAGCGGAACAGACTTTTAAAAGTCCTGATTTTGTGCGCCGTTGCTCCGCCGCTTGCCAGGAGCCGGCCCCTCCCTCCGGGGTCTATCTTCCCGTCGCTTTGGATTCACTTCTCCGCTGGTCCTACCTTTCAGAAAGTGGTTGTTTTTCTGTTTCCAGAATTGCTATTCTTCTCTTTGATCTGCCGATGGATTTTCAGGTGTTTGCAATCTTTAGATAAGCTATCTAGCTGATCTCCGGCTAGCTGAAGTAGTCTCAGCCTGCTACTTCTCCGCCATCTTGACTCCTCCTCTTTTCCTAATGTTCTTGACAAGTGTTTCGAGTTTCTTACTCTTTACACAGTACTTTGATTTCTTTTGTTTTCCATTGGCTTTACTTAAACATAGTAAACATACTGCTGATATCTATATTATGTGACACATAAATTCTTCCGACCCTCCACTCATTAGCTTATTTATTTATGTGTTCTACCTTTCACAGTTTTTTTGTGAGATTTGAGATGTCTTTAGTCATTTTCTTTCTTTGTTTATTCCAATTGTCCTGGAGTACCCACACAGGCTTTGATGAGTCAATATGTGGACTGACTTTTTACTTTGATTACTTCTTTACATCCTTCTTTTGACTTACTTCAGGACCTGGAATGCTCTTACATGTTTTTTCTCTGGCTCTGTTGGACATTTTAAATATTCTTATAACTCTTGAGTATTTTTAGTTGTCTACAATAAAATAAGTTTTTGAATTCAATGTGCTTTTTACTAGAACCACAGATACCCACATTGTACAAATGAGGGGAATATTTCACATAGATATTTTGAGGCAGACAACTGCATCTTATGAGAAGTTTCCATTTAATGTATTTGGATCATTCCCTTTACCCACTATATTTCATTTAACAAAATTATTTGTAGGATGTGATTATTTTCCTCATACTTGAATTTATTTACATGTTTTACAGAAATTTCTGATGCTATAATCCTTCAGTATCAATGGTTAGTTTGTGCATAGCAATGCTTTACTGATGGTAGAATTAGAATGTTGGTAGAATTATTTTAATGATTTTAGTCCTTTTTGCTCTACTTGCCGTGCTCCCTTCGCAGTATATCCAGGACCTTGTAGATGTAATCTCAGTTTGAATTTTGTACCTGTAGCTTTGCAAAATTTCTTTTACAAATATGCATTTAACTAGATGTTGTCTGTTGATTATACTTACATTTATAGTTTCTATTGTCATTTTTTCAGTGCTCAGAAAATATCATAAATAGAATTTATGCTTTAATGAATTTAATGGGGTTTTTTTAGGTCTAAATGCTGCTAATTGAAATGATCTGCTCTGCCACTTGAAAAATCTGTGTCTTCTCTTTACTTGTCAAAATGCTGACAATTTGTCTGTTTCCTGAACTATTCAAACTTTCTAATAAACTTTCTAATACAATTAATTCTAATAAAGTTATTTATCACTCTATAAAGAATTCATTAGTTTGTTATCTCTTAATATAATTGTAATTATCTCAATGTCTTACATAAAATTTTGTTTTATACATTAAACTCTTTGATATTATATCTATATGTCTTTATCTATATCTATATATTTAGATATTGCCTAACTCATATATGTAATTATTAACTATTCTAGTTTTTAAAATTCTTGCATCACAATGCCATTCTTTATTTATATGTCACTTTATATAATTGTATTCAAATTCATTTTTGTGTCCTAAATATTGTTGCAAAAGAGAAGGGGAAGTTACTCCCCAGTCTTGATAAAATCCAAAATCAAATCATACATTTCCTTATTTGTTTTGATTCTGTACTTTCTTTGTTCCAAACAATAAATATAAGTAGTATTATAGCAGTGATAGATATATTATCCTGCAGTGGATCAACAGATTAACCTGTGACGGGGTACTCATAAATAGCCCCCAAATTTTCATTTTCCTACATTATTATTCCTTATTTTTCCATCTCAACTTGCATGGAAATTGAGAAACATAGAATACTAACAATTAGAATTAAATTCCTAGATAGGTATAAATAATCTAAGTAAACTCAAGAAGGGGTAAAATACATGAATAGCAAGTAAAGAGTTTAAAGAAGTATTTTTCTACAAAGGAAAACCCAGACCCCTATAGGTTCACTGAAAAAGTTATCAAACGTATAATAAAGAATAATTACTGGTCCTTCAGAAACACTTCCAAAAGTGGGGAAAAACTAGGAAATTTACCAATTCATTTACCAATTTATTTTATGAGGGTAGTTATTATCCAGATAACAGAACCAACAACACCATCAGAAGCAATTTATAGACTACATATTTCATGAATATAGACACATATATTTTTTAAAAATTGCAAACTGAGTCCACCAGTGTATAAAGAAAATTACACATTCTGAATATGTAGAATTATCTTTCAAATGCAAACTTGGCTTAACATCCAACAATCAATGTCATGAAACATATTAGGAAATTATAGGACTAGAAATAATTATTTCCATAAATATAAAAAGCATTTGGCAAAACAAAGACCCAATAATTTTATTTTTATTTTATTTCATGTTTTCCCCCAAGTTGTATTTAAATTCCAGTAAGTTAACATACAGTGAAATTTTAGTTTCAGATGTATAATTTGGTGATGCATCATTTACATACAACACCCAAAGACCTGATAATTTAAAACCCCTCAGATAACTAGATGTATAAAAGGAACTTTTTAGATCTACCAAAACACATCTAAGAAACACACAGCTATTGTAATATTTAATCATGAATAAACAAGTATTTTATTATTTTTTAAAAAGTTTTTTATTTGAATATAGTTTATAGACAATGTTACTTTAGTTTCTGGTGTATAATATAGTGATTTTACAACTATATGTTTTTACACTATGCTCACAAGATACCATCTGTCACCATACAACTACTATTAAAATACAATTGACTATACTCCTTATGTTGTAAATTTGATTCTCATGACATGAATTTGATAACTAAGAGTTTATTTCTCCCACTCCCCTTCAACCATTTTGCTCATCCCTCAGCCATGTCCTTACTGGCAACTATCAATTTTCTCTGTGTATTTACAGGTGTGATTCTACTTTTTGATGGTTGTTTGTTGCTTTATAGATTCCACATATAAGTGAAATTATATGGTATTTGTCTTTGTCTGACTTATTACACTTAACATAATACCATCTTAATCCATCATGTTGTCACAAATGGAAAAATTTTATCCTTTTTTTATTATTGAGTGATTTGTATTTGATGTGATATGAAAACACATTTACATCTTCTTTATTCACTCTTCTATTGATGGATAGTTGGGCTGTTTCCATTAAAAAGATCCCTCACTGGGGGGCCTGGGTAGCTCAGTGGGTTAAAGCCTCTGCCTTCGGCTCAGGTCATGATCCCAAGGTCCTGGGATCGAGCCCCACATTGGGCTCCCTGCTCTGCAGGGAGACTTTGCTTCTGCCTCCCCCCCGCACTTGCTTCTCTGCCTACTTGTGATCTCTGTCTGTCAAATAAATAAATAAAATCTTTTGAAAAATGATGCCTCACAATGATCAAGTGGGATTTATTCCATAGATCCAAAGATGACATAACATTCTCAAGTCAGTGTAATAGAGCATATTAACAAAACAAAGCATAAAAGTTGTATGGTCATTTCAACAGATACAGGAAAAGTATTTGATGACAGTCCACATATATTTATGATATAAAAAAAACTCTCAACAAAGTAGGTTTGGATGGAACATTCCTCAAAATAATAAAGGACATATAGAAAAAAAAACCCACAGCAAATATGATCTTCAATGGGGAAAGACTGAGGCATTTCTCTCAAAGGTCAACAGTAAGACCATGAGGTCCATTCTCACCATTTTTCTTAAACATGGTACAGAAAGTTCTATCCACAGCAATAACACAAGTAAAAGAAATAAAAGACACTCATATTAGAAAGTGGTCAGACTGTCACTATTTGCAGATGCCATGATACTTATAAAATCATTGAAAGTGGGACGCCTGGGTGGCTCAGTTGGTTAAGCAGCTGCCTTCGGCTCAGGTCATGATCCCAGCGTCCTGGGATCGAGTCCCACATCGGGTTCCTTGCTCTGCAGGGAGCCTGCTTCTCCCTCTGACTCTGCCTTCCACTCTGTCTGCCTGTGCTTGCTCTCACTCTCTCTCTCTTACAAATAAATAAATAAAATCTTAAAAAAAAAAATAAATAAAATCATTGAAAGTAATGAATGCAAGCAAAGGAAATAGTCAACAAAGCTAAATGGCAACCTGTGGAATGGGAGACAACATTTGCAAATGATATATTAGATAAAGGGCTAGTATCCAAGATCTACAAAGAGCTTATAAAACTCAACACCCAAAACCCAAATAATCCAGTCAAGAAATGGGCAGAAGACATGAACAAACATCTCTCCAAAGAAGATATGCAAATAGCCAACAGATACTTGAGAAAATGCTCCACATCACTTAGCATCAAGGAAATACAAATTGAGGGGCTCTGGGTGGCTCAGTTGGTTAAGCGTCTACCTTCAGCTCAGGTCATGATCCCAAAGTCCTGGGATTGAGCCCCATAGAAGGCTATCTGCTAGCAGGGAGTCTGCTTCTCCCTCTCCCTCTGCCTGTTGCTCTGCCTACTTGTGCTCTCTATCTCTACGTCATATAAATAAAAAACCTTTAAAAACATCTTAGGAAATACAAATTGAAATCACGATGCAAGCAATTCAATGGCACTAAATTCATATCTTTCAATAGTTCCTTGAATATAAATGGACTGAATGCTCCAGTCAAAAGACACAGGCTATTAGACTGGATTAAAAAAAAAGCAGGACCAATCCATTGCTGTCTACAAGAGTCTCATTTTGAACACCTCCAGACTGAAAGTGAGGGAATGGAGACTCATTTACTATGATAATGGACCTCAGAAGAAAGGTGGGGTAGAAATTCTTATCAGAAAAATTGGATTTAAACCAAAGACTATAATAAGAGATGTAAAGGAACACTATAGCATACTTAAAGGAACTATCAAACAAGAAAATATAACAACTCTAAATATCTATGCCTCCAACTTGGAAGCAGTAAATTATGTAAACCAAGTAATAACCAAAGTAAAACAGCATTAAAAATAGTAAATTAATTACAGGAGCCTTCAACAGTCCACTCACAACAATGCATACATCATCTATGCAAGTATCAAAAAAAGACGAGAGCTTTGAATGACACATTGGACCAGATGGACTTTGCAGATATATACAGAACATTCATCCTACAATGACAGAATATTCACTCTTCTCAAGTGGACATGGAACTTTCTCCAGAATAGACCACATGCTGGGTCGCAAATCAGGTCTCAACTGATACCAGAAGATTGAGATTTTTTCCTGCATCTTTTCAGACTACAGTGCATTGAAACTGGAACTCAACCACAAGGAAAAATTTGGAAGGAACTCAAACACTTGGAAGTTAAAGGGCATCCTGCTAAAGGGTGAATGGGCCAAACAGGAAATTAAAGAAAAACTTTAATGATTCACTGAAACTAACAAGAATGAAACACATTATTTCAAAATATACAGGATGCTGCAAAGGTGGTCCTAAGAGGGAAGTACATAACCATTCAAACCTCTCTCAAAATTTTAGAAAAATCCCAACTACACAAGCTAACCTTACACCTAAAGGAGCTGGAGAAAGAACAGCAAATAAAACCCAAATCAAGCAGAAGAAGAGAAATAATAAAGTTTAGAGCAGAAATCAATGAAATAGAAACCAGAAGAACAATAGACAAGACCAACAGAACCAAAATCTTGTTCTCTGAAAAAAAAAAAAAAGAATAAATAAGATCGATAAACCTCTGGCCAGACTTATCAAGACAAGGGAAAAGAACTAAATTAATAAAATCATGAATGAAAGGGGAGAAATCATGACCAACACCAAGGAAATAGAAACGATTATTAGAACTTAATACCAGTAACTATATGCCAAGAAACCAGGCAATCTGGAAGAAATGGGTGCATCCCTGGAAATTTATAAACTACCAAGACTGAAAGAGGAAGAAATAGACAATATGAACAGACCAATAACCACCAAGGAAATTGAAGCGGTAGTCAAAAACCTCCCCAAACACAAGACTCCAGAGCCAGATGGCTTCCTGAGGGAATTCTAACAAACATTTAAAGAAGAAATCATACCTATTCTACTTACACTGTTCCAGAAAATAGAAGCAGAAGGAAAACTTCAAAACTCATTCTATGAGGTCAGCATTATCCTGAACCCAAAACGAGACAAAGAAAAAGGAAAATTACAGACCAATATCCCTAATGAACGTGGATGGTAAAATACTCAACATGATCCTAGTCAATAGAATCCAACAGTACATTAGATGATTACTCACCACAACCAGGTGGGATTTATTCTTGGGATGCAAGGGTGGTTCAAAATTTGCAAATCAATCAATGTGATAGATTATGATTTTTCTTAATCAAGATAAAAACTTCTGCACAGGAAAGCAAACAGTCAACAAAACTAAGAGGCAGCCCCTGAAATGGGAGAATATATTTGCAAATGACATTACATAAAAGGGCTGGTATCCAAGATCTATAAAGAACTTCTCAAACTCAACACCCAAAACAGAAATAATTCAGTCAATAA
Source organism: Mustela nigripes (assembly GCF_022355385.1). NCBI lineage: Eukaryota > Metazoa > Chordata > Mammalia > Carnivora > Mustelidae > Mustela > Mustela nigripes. The sequence continues at coordinate 149,048,319 of NC_081568.1, read as the reverse complement.
ATGGACAGAATATATGAACAGACACTTCTCCAAAGAAGACATACAAATGGCACAGGCACATGAGAAAATGCTCCACAGGACTTTGGCATCCAGGAAATACAAATAAAAAACACAATGAGATACCTCTGCACACCAGTGAGAATGGCTAAAATTAACAAGACAGGAAACAACAAATGTTGGCGAGGATGTGGAGGAAGTGGAACCTCTTACACTGTTGGTGGGAATGCAAGCTGCTACAGCCATTCTGGAAAACAATATAGAGGTTCCTCAAGACATTAAAAATAAAGCTGCCTTATGACCCAACAATTGCACTACTAGGTATTTACCTCCAAAGATACACAATGTAGTGATCCAAAGGGGCACCTACACCCTAATGTTTATAACAGCAATGTGGACAATAGCTAAACTGTAGAAGGAGCTGAGATGTCCTTCAACAGATGAATGATAAAGAAGATGTGGTTCATATATGCAATTGAATATTACTCAACCTACTGAAAGGATGAATACCTACCATTTACATCAACATGAATGGAACTGGAGGGGATTATGCTAAGTGAAATAAGTCAAGGAGAAAAAGACAATTGTCATACAGTCTCACTCATCTATGGATTGGATTATAAGGAATAGCACTGAGGATCACTGGGGATGAGAGGAAAAGCTGAACTGGAATAAATCATAGGGAGAGAAAAACCATGAGAGACTGTTTACTCCAGGAAAAAAAAGGTTGTGGAAAGGGAGGTCGGTGGGGAGATGGGGTAACTGGGTGATGGATGTTAAGAAGGTCATGTGATGTGATTAGCACTGGGAGGCAAGTAATGAATCATTGAACACTATACCAAAAACTAAGGTTATACTATATATTGCCTAACTGAATTTAAATAAAATACAACATAAAATTTAATTTCATTTAATTAAAAAAATATATATGCATGGTATGAATTTAAACCTTTTTTTCTTTGTTGAAGTCTATTTTGTGACTTAATCTGTGATCTATTATGGAAATTGTCCCTTGTATACTGAAAGGATGTGTATTCTGCTGTTTTCAGATGAATTTTCTGAATTTGTTACATCCATTAGGGCCAGTGTGTCACTCAAAGCTATCGTTTCCTTATATATTTTCTGTTTAGTGATGTGTTCATTGATGTAATTGGGGTGTTAAATCCCCCTACTATTATTATTTTGTAATCAGCTAGTTCCTTTATTTTTGTTATTGTGTTATATATTTTGTTGTTCCTCTTTTGTGTGCACATTTACAATGGTTATATCTTCTTCCTGGTTTTTCCCTTTTGTTGTTTTATATTGGCCCTTTTCATCTTGTTACAATGTTTGTTTTAAAACACTGTTTTAGTTTCTCACTGAGGGTTGCTGGAGGAGAGGTATGGTGGAGGATGGGGTAACTGGGTGATGGGCATACAGGAGGGCACTTGATGTAATAAGCACTGGGTGTTATACGCAACTGATGAATCCTTAAACTATCTCTGAAACTAATAGCACACTATAAGTTAATTAATTGAATTTAAATAAAAAATAAATAAAAATAAAAAATAATAATGAAGTTGTTTGTCAGATATAAATATCACTAGTCTGGCTTCCTTGTGATGTTCCTTTGCTTGATAATTATTTTTGCATCTCCTCACTTTCAATATGCAAGTCTAAAATGAGTCTGTGGTAGGCAGCATATAGATGGGTCTTTTTTTTTTTTATCCACTCTGACACCCTATATTTTTAATTGGAGATGTAAGTCCATTTATATTTGAAGTAATTTTGATATATATATATTTATTGCCAATTTATTATCTATTTTGTCAATGTTTCTGTAGATTTTCTCTGATCATTTCTTGTTTGTCACTCTTGGTCTCTTTTGATCACTCAAGGTGTCCTCTTAACATTTCTCGCAGGCCTGATTGAGGGGTCATGAACTTCTTTAGTTTTTGTTTTCCTGGGAAACTCTTTATCTCTCCTTCTATTCTGAATGATAGCCTTGCTGGATAAAGTATTCTTGGCTGCAGATTTCTCCCATTCAGCACTTCGGATATATTATGACACTCCCTCTGTCTTGCCAAGTTTCTGTTGAGACATCTCCAGCTAGCCTGTGGGCCTTTCCTGGTAAATCAATTACTTCTTTTGTATTGCTGCTTTTGAGATGTTTTATATTTTGTAAATTTAATTACAACATATCTTGTTGTTTGTTTGCTTTTGTTTTTTCTGTTTGGGGCCCTCTTGTGTCCTGGATCTGAATATCTACTTCCTTCCCTAGATAAGGAAATTTTCTACTATTATTTCTTCAGGTAAATTTTCTGCCCCCCATCTTTCTCTCCTCCTTCTGGCATTCCTATAATACACTTGTTATTATATTTGCTGGAGTCACTGAGTTCCCTAAGTCTATTGTCACTTTGCATAATTCTTTCTTTCTCTCTCTCTCTCTCTCTTTCGTTCTTCCTTTCTACCTTCCTTCCTTCCTTTTTTTCTTTCTTTCTTGTTGTTCAGCTTGATTACTTTCTATTAACCTGTCTTCTAGGTCACTCATTTGTTCCTCTGCTTCTTTCATCCTTCTTTTCATTCCATCAAGCATGTTTCTCATTTCATATATTGTGCCCTTTATCTCTATTATCTCTATTATCCTATCTTTATCTCTATTATCCTTACCTCTGTGTTAAGGGTCCCACTCATGTTTTCCATTCTTTTCTCAAGTCTTGCGAGTATCCTTGTGATTCTTGTTTTAAATTCTTTATCAGGCATGTTACTTATATCTGTTTCATTTAGATCTCTGGCTGTGGCCTTGTCCTGTTTTTTTGTTTTTTCATTTGGGGTAAATTTCTGTCTCCTCATTTCATCTGCCTCTCTGTGTCGGTTTCTCTGTGCTTAAAAAAAAAAAGTCAACTGTGTCTTCTGCTCTTGAAAGTAGTGACTTTATGATGAAGGGGTCCTGTACTGTTTTGTTCCCTGTTTACCAGAATCTGACATTTCAAGAGAATATATTATGTTTGTTGCTTACACCCTAATATTATGCCTGATTCACTTTTCTTTTCAGTGTAGCTATCTGCCCTGACTCTGCCTGTTGAGGACTGTGCTTGCTTTCTGTGTTATTACCAGGACCCACACAGGCCAGCTTTATGGTGGCATTCCCATTGGGTAACTTGGGAGAGGGGCAGCAGTGTTATTAAAATTTGCCCTAGTCCTGTGCTGGGTTTCCTGAAATACTGTAGTGACTGGGGGCTGTGCACTTGGACAACCAAGGTGGTGAGGCTGAAGTGGGGCACTAAGTGGCCAAGGGTCATGTGGCTGGGCATGATGAAGTGGCTAGATGAGGTGGGTGGCTGCAGCTGTGCACTTCGTGGATAGGTGTGGTGCAAGAAGGCAGCCAGGGGTCCATGCAGCTGAATTTGGTGAGTAAAGACAGCTGGGGCATGCAGCTGGGCCTGGCATGTATTGGTGGCTGACGGTGCACAGCTGGGCTCAGCCAGGACTTTCTTTTTGTAATCCCAAACAATGGGCTATAAAATACTTGGTTATTCACCATTAACTGTGACACTGGCTGTACATCTTTCATAGATGATCTTTGGTGAGTCTAAAAATTTTTCTTCTACTCTTAGTTTGCTGAGAGTTATTCAATTGGGTCTTTGCTTTTTCAAGTGTTTTGCATATTTATTGTAATAATTATTTTTAATTCTATAATCTGTCAGTATGTTGCATTACATTGCTTGAGTTGGGAATAAAGAAAAAATTAAACAAAATTTATGTTTGAGATATAACCTTTCTGATTCATAGTGTATAATTATTTTATATGTTGGTAGATTCAGTTTGCACATTTTTAAATTATGTGTCTATATTCATGAGAGATAACAGTCTATAGTTTACTCATGATGGTTTTGTCTGGCTCTGTTTTCTGGGTAATAAATTGCTTCATAAAATGTATTGGTAAATGAATTGGTCAATTTTCTAGTTCTCTTCTTTTGAAAGTATTTGTAAAGGATTGTTATTTTCAAAAATTTTTTTTAATATTTCATAGAGGCACCTGTGAAAGAGTCGATTAAGCATCTGACTCTTGATTTTGCCTTAAGCCGTGATCTCAGGGTCCTGAGATCCAGCCTCATGTCAGGCTCTGTGCTCAGCATGGGGTCTGCATGTCTGTCTCCCTCTGCTTCTCCCCCAACACTCTCTCTTTCTCAAATAAATAAATAAGTAAGCAAAGGAAGAAACAACTAATGTTTCATTAATTTAAGAGGAAATCTACGTAAGTCTGGACACTCTTCATGTCTGTGAAAACAATTCTTTTACTCTCTTTACTTGTTATAGGTCTATTCATATATTCCTTCTTGAGTTTACTTAGATAATATATGCTTATTTGGAATTTAATCTAATTAGTAGCATTTCATGTTTTTATACTTCCACCAGCTAAAATGGAAAAATAAGGATTAATAATGTAGAAGAATGAGATTTTGAAGGCAACTATAAATACCACACTCACAGTTTCTTCTGTTTTAAGAAGGAGAGTATTACTACCACTGCTATACTTACTACTCATATATTTTATGTGGGACAAATACAATACAAAATCAAAACAAATAGGAAACTGCCTTTTGATTTTGGATCTTGTCAAGACCACAGACTAACACTTCCTTCACTTCTGCATCAATAATTACAGAGCAAAAATAAATTTGAGCTAAAACATATAAAATGACATAAAGAATGGCATTGATATGTGAATTTAATTAAATGGAGTGGCTAACAACTTGCAATGTCCAAACCATATCCACATACAGATATAATACCGAAGAATTTATGTATGAAACAAGTATTCATTGCAAGACAGACACTAAGCCACTTATATTTGTATTAGGTGGCAATAAAACTATCATACTAATAAAGAGTTTGTATATATAGAAAAACAAATTCTTTATAAGTACTAAGTAACTTTATTAAATAACTGTATTAGGTAGTTTGAGTAGTCCAGGAGACAGACAAATTGGGAGTGTTGTTGAGAAAAGAGATGATGAACATTTTATATTTGCCAGAGAAAATTATTCTAAATGGCACTACTCAAGGCCTAAAAAAAAAACCATAAAATGCATGAAAGCAGAAACCCTACATGACATATTCTCTGGGCTCTGTGAAATTATAATGCAAACTGTCAATTTAAATGGTGTCGCACTAAATGAGTATTTCAAGTAAGATCTTTTGCGTAACCAACTACTAGATAGAACATTCAAACAGAGATACTTCTTCAAAGACTTGGATGTACTAAAGAAACATGGCAAGTGGAACACAAGGACTGGAGTTTACAAAACTAATTCTACCAAGAGTAACTTAATGTCACAAAATAAATAAATAAAGCAATTGTGATGTATGGACATACTCCATTAATAGTGGAAGATTATCCCATTAGAAATTTGTGCAAAACAAAGTATTTTCAAACACTATCAAAATAATCACATTCTACAAATAGTATTGTGATATGGTAACTTAGAAGATGGAAGAATTTGTCCAAATACATAAAATAGAAATCTTTATAAAATGCTGTTGTCTGCTGGGGTGCCTGATTGGTGCAGTTGTTAAAGTGTCTGACTCTTGGTTTCAAGCTCAGATATCATCCTCAGGGTCAGGATATCGAGCCCCATGTCAGGCTCCATGCTCAGCATGGAGGGTGCTTAAGACTCTCTCTCCCACTCTTCCTCTCTCTGCCCCTCCCCACAACTCATTCTCTCTCTCTCTCAAATAAATATTTTTTAATGCTCTTGTCTGCCACAGAAATATCTATGCAAAGTATTTTCTCATGTGTGCACGTGGATATATGTGGTTTTAGTATAAAATATATAAACTCCAAACTCCCTTTACTACAGATACCTAAAGTTATTCAAAAGTTAAAAGAATCCTTAAAATGCCTAACAAAACTAACAAGAAAATAAAAGAACCAGGACCTGAAGTAAATAAAGAATCTAGGGAAGTAGTCAAACTAAGAAGGCATTTCTCCATCCAGACACTAGCTGACCACTAGGAGCTCAAACCTGTGTAGATTACCAAACTTGCCTCCAGGGTGATTGGAACAAAGGAAGAAAAGAAGTGCCTAGAAAACTCGAAAATGCGGTGTCCCAAATTTTACCATGAGAGACTGTGGACTCTGAGAAACAAACTGAGGGTTTTGAGGGGTTTGGTGAGTCTGGTGGTGGGTATTACAGAGGGCATGTATTGCATGGAGCTCTGGGTGTGGTGCATTAACAATGAATTCTGGAACACTGAAAAAAAAATTAAATTAAAAGAAAAAAGAACAGGTGAAAGATATAAATAAGTAAGCTAATGAATGAAGGGGCAGAAGAAATTACATGTCACATGCTAAAGATATCAGCAATATGTTTGTTTAAAATTTAATTTCTTTAATAGACAATGAGAAAATACAAAATAAAAATGTGGCAAGAGCAATAAAATACACATTTGTCAAGGATATTTGGAAAGGAGCCGAATATAGGTAAGCCATTGAAAAATAAAATAACTCAGTTTGTACACAACTTTTTGTGAAATATTAAATTAGTCTGAATTGATGAGAGAAAAATCAACTTGAATATGGAGCATAAATATTGCAACCAAGGACATTAAAGAGAAGACATCTATGGAAAATTCTGTAGTCACTATACATAAATGAGGATTTGAATGAAAAGAAATAAAAATCATTTAATCGTTTCACTAGAGTATACCAGTGTAATAAAACAAAATTAAAGAAATGATGATGAGGGGTGCCTGGGTGTTTCAGTCAGTTAAGCATCTGTCTTCAGCTCAGGTAATGATCTTGGGGTCCTAGGATTGAGCCTTGTGTCAGGCTCTGTGCTCAGAGGGGTGTCTTCTTCTATCTCTGCCTCTGCCACTCCTGGTTGCTCATGATCCTGCACTCTCTTTCTCTCAAATAAATAAATAAATAAAATCTTAAAAAATCTTTAAAAAAACCTTAAAGTCTTAAAAAAAGAAATGAAAATTTTCTACTTTCAAAAGATATTTTTTAAGAAGGATATTATAAGTGAGAAATGCATTGTAACAAAAATGGATAAATAAAAATGCCAGAAATATTAATAAACCATGTAACACAAAATGAAAGGAAAAAAATAAAAGCACTGAAAAAAGGGGAAAATGTTGAAAGGCAATGAAAGATAAAATGGAGAGAAACCTACAAAAGTGAGAGCAAAATCTCTCCAGCCTTAACGGAAGCCAGAACACAGAGAAATAAAGAGGGCAGAGAGAGACTACTGTTCAACTAAAATTGGGTACGTAGTTAAATCTCTTGAAGTAAAAAGAATAAGTTTAATTTTCAAGAAAATATTACATTGCCAATAGGTAATACCAATATTGAATGAAAGTACAATTAGTACTTTAATTAATCACTTTAATCACTATTAAATTATTTAATTACTTTTAGTTAAAGTTTATTTTTTATTCATTATAATTATTATTTATAATTTTATTATAAAATAATTTTATTTATTTAAAGCAATTAATAATTATGAAATCAATTAATTGATTATTAACCACTTTAATTTAATTACTAATTATAGTTCTTTGATTAGTACTTTAAAGTACAGTTAACCCCTCCTTAAGAGAGTTTTAGAAAGGAACTTGTAATCATATAGGAATATTGAATTGAATACTATCCTTGATAGTAAACTAAAGAAACTGGAGAAATGATGATATTACAGGTTTCAAAAATATTTAGATAAATTCAAATATCATTTAAAATTACATTTAAATTAAAATTAAATTTTAAGTGTTATTTAAGTAAATACCATGTCATTTGAAGAAAGGCCAAATAATCATTTTGGGGGGTACCTATCTTATGAATAAGGAGTTAGAAATTGTTTATAATTTTTCCACACTCCTGAAACACATTTTCATCCTTTTATCAGAACTAATGAGTACCAAAGCACTAACAGTGGCATAGACATTGGACAGAAGCCTCTGGAAATCCAAGACGACTGGGTCATAAGTCCATAGCATTGTTGAGGAGAATGAGATGATGACGTCCACCCAGTACACGACCAAAGGACAGTCTGGGTGGCCCTTTTCTCTGGAGAGGCTCTTGAGGAGAAGCTGGTGATGTGAAGGTGCTGGCAACGCCTCTGATGCCTGGACAGGAGAATCACCATGTATGCACTCAAGAGCAGCATGACTCCTACAAAGTAGACATCCCTGGATATCGTCAATGCTAAGATCAGCCCACTGATGACGGAGTCCATGGGGGAAAGTGAGCAGTGTTTACCGACATTCAATAGATTGGTCTGGGTCTCGTTAAAAGATGCGACAGAAAACAATATACGCAGTTACTGCTGAGAGACAAACTGAGAAACCATAAGATGATAAAAGAATGAAAGATGTACTTTGTGCATTTAGATTTAAACCTGGCCAACCAGGAGGTGCTGGGGCTGATGGTGATGACCTGGAGCACACTCAGGAAGCAGGTGGTGCAGATGAAGAGACCCCTTGTCACCCTGTTCAGGCAGAATAAAGCCTTACATTCAACATCATTCATAGAGCTCAGCGATTCCAACACTTCTGCAGACAATAAAGACAGCTCAGTAAAGAGTTTCATTAGGTGAACAAAGGACAAGTGACAGATGATCAAGTCAGTGGGCTTAGGCCTGTGATCCAGAAGGAACACGAAGATGTTGAAGACAAGGAGGAGGATGTTGGCTGAGACTCCAAGACCAGCTTGTAAAAATTGGCATATTTTAACAGTAACATAAATGGCAGATGTGATCACCAGAGTGGCAAAAAAACATATTTTGTATATCTGAAAAAAATAGACCTCACATCATCAATGTCATTATCTTTGTTGTCGAAATCACCACCATCACAATTTTTATTTCACCTAATTTTTATTTTGCCCAATTAATCAGTAAAACTATGTTGTATGAAGTCTGAGAAATGCAGTCTCAACATTATTTGTTCACCAATTTGGGTGTGTGAATATATATATATATATATATATATATATATATATACACACACATATACACACATGTATATATATATGCCATCTATCTACCTATTTGTCTATCTATCTTTCATCTATCTACAAAGAGAGAGAGAAAAGGAAAAAGAGGTTAAGAGAGAGGTGGGGAGAGAGAGGGAGACAGATCTCAAACAACATATCCATAATCATGCCAGGATAATGTACCCATTCTCCATACTCTTATGCATTTCTTTCATGGAAAGTTTTGCTTTCCCATTGTGCATTACCCTGTCTCATACTCAATACCAAGAATACTAAAAAGCCATATAAGGACTCATAGATGTTTGTATAATTGAAATGTTGTAACTTTTAGTAATGTAAAAAGAATCACCAAGCAATTAGGAAAAAATAACATCCAGGTCATTGTTACATCACACTGTGACATTTTCTCTTCTTCCTCCTTCTGCATTTAGGGACCCGCATGATTACATTTGTTTTATCCTGATACTTCAGCATAATCTCCCCACCTTAAAATCAGATAATTATTAATCTTCCTTGTATCTATAGCTTTAGTTGTCATTGTCATATAACCTAATGCATTCACACTAAGGACATGAAGATTTGGAAGTGGACTATTTATTTTTACTACAAATCTTATTAACAAAATTTATTCAACATGATCCTAGATCACTCCCCTTTATTTTCAATCACAGAGTTTCCTTCTATAATCTCTTTTTACATCAGAAGGGAACTGCTGAAGACCAACTCTCAATTTTCAGAAGAACAAACACACAATTCTACATTATGTCATCCACAAAGTTGTATCAAAATGTTTATATGAAGATTTTTCTCATGTGACTTAATTTAATAAAAGGATATCCTCCTGTGCCTTTAAGAATTCTCATGTCTTGTCAGAATACTTCCAATATCAGAACATTTTGTAAAATGTCACTGAATAATTTTGCAATTATTTTATCACGTTGTTTGCCTTCTAGGAAAACATAATTATTTTACCTAATTAATGTTATATAAGAATTTTTTAAAAATAGCTATATTACTTATTTTTTTATTTATCCTTCTATTGAAAGGAAAGAGCATTCATTTTTGTTTTCAGGGGAGAAATTTTGAGAGTTAATATTCTTGGCTGAAACTCAGAACGTTATTGCTGAGGTAAACATCACTCTATTATCACCTGATATATGTGATTTTACAAAGCAATAAGTATATATTTGATTAAATGTCTATAACCATTTTTCCAAATGTTAATCTGTGATGTGACAAATTTACCTCCAATGCCAGAGCCAAAAAACTAGTAGTTCCTACAAGCATATATCTGTACTCACAGAACACCTGGGTTCTGCTGAGTTGAGTCCTAGAGATTAGGGCGATATTTGCTTAAAGACACAAATGATATTCAAATTTTAGGGATCACAGTCCAGTACCAGTAAAACAGCATTTGGGGGACGCCTGGGCGGCTCAGTGGGTTAAGCCGCTGCCTTTGGCTCAGGTCATGATCTCAGGGTCTTGGGATTGAGTCCTGCATCGGGCTCTCTGCTCAGCAGGGAGTCTGCTTCTCTCTCTCTCTCTCTCTCTCTGCCTGCCTCTCCATCTACTTGTGATCTCTCTCTGTCAAATAAATAAATAAAATCTTTAAAAAAAAAACAGCATTTGGGTGTTGACCACTAACAAAAGCATAATTATTTAATAACTGTACAAGTGAATCATTTTAAAGACATAGAGCATGTATCACAAGCCATATCCCAAAAAGAGATAATAAAATATATTAAATAAAATGACATAGATTAAAAAATTTAATAGTTAAAATTTTTTTAAAATTTTATTATTTTATCAGTTCATGAGATATATTGCTGGCCACCTCAAATTCATGCCTGCTTTCTGTAAATCGCCATCACTTACTGAAAAAGTGTATTCCTGCTGGATATATATAAAAAAATTTCCAATGACAGTCTTGAGGGTATTGAGCCTGTACAGGAAAGCACCATGTTTCTCATAGAATCAAGCTGAGCAATAAAATGTAATACACTTGGTTAAATTTGATTATCAGGCAAATAATGACAAATTATTTTAGTATATGTATGTCCTAAATATTGCATACACATATTACATGGAAGTAAGCAAATATTGCATAATGGTACAAAAAAGTCATTATTGTCTTTCTGAATTTCAAACTGCTCTGCATCATGTGTTTCTATTCAGTAAATCTGGCAACCTTACCATGGAGAAATAATAGGATTTGGAAAATATTCTCAGCACTCGCTCTGAGACAAGACAGTTAGTTTTTCCTGGGGTCGAGGGTAAAGCCCATGAGCAGTCCCAGAAGACAAATAATGCTGTTGAAGTTTCTTCTCATTATAGCCTCACCTGAAGTTATTCTCAATATTTTAAACCCAAATTATATATATAATCATAGATAAAGGTGGATAAATATCACCAATAAATAAACCTGGGATGAAACACTCATCACAAATTCTTTGGACTGGCCTGAAATGTCCAAAATAATGAGGTATAATGAAAGGAAGGTCATTCACAAGAACTCAAGTAATATTTCTCATTAAACTATACTTTATTGTATATTTTATTGGAGAAAATATAGTTTGATAAAATGTATTTCTTCGTCTTTAGAAAAAATCTTTCATTTAGAGTTGTATTTTAGTAAGTTATATAATATATACAGTTGTTTGCAGACTGCCACACACATATATATTATATTTATATTATAAAAATAAATAAAAAGCATAATCTATATGGCAAAATCACATCTTCGTTTCTGTTTTATTATTGTGTCACTTGTAATATTATATTCTTCATTAATTTTACCATATTCTATAAAAACACTGTAAAACCTATGATTAGTCATTGAAAGCACAAAGTCATTATGAGAATTACAAGTGACAAAGTGCAGGTAAGTTGGTTGGTTCAGTGGCAATAGGGATGTCATGAGAAACAGAGCTGGCAATTTCAAGAAGGAAAAAATAACTTTTTACATAGATCAGTTGCACAAAAATATTTCGTAAAATGTACAGATGCCTAAAGAATAAGTATGTTAACTATTAGATACCACTGAATGAACTGAAAAGCAGCAACTCGTCTTTCTCTGACTGCCTTAAAACACAATGCTTATTGACAAAGATACCATTCTTTAAAGGCACTATATTCTCAGTAATTCTGGGGGAAAGCACAGGCAGGGAATGTGAGGAAAAGTAAAAAGCATTCAAATTCAAATAGAACATCACAAATATTACATAAATCTACAAATCTGTATCCTGAAACCATTAAATAAACTTACCTTTAATATGGAAAGGACTAATGGTATTTATAATTCAGTAACATGGATGGAACTAGAGCGTATCATGCTTAGCGAAATAAGTCAAGCAGAGAAAGATAACTATCATATGATCTCCCTGATATGAGGAAGTGGTGATGCAACATGGGGGCTTAAGTGGGTAGGAGAATAAATGAAACAAGATGGGATTGGGAGGGAGACAAACCATAAGTGACTCTTAATCTCACAAAACAAACTTAGGGTTGCTGGGGGGAGGGGGTTTGGGAGAAGGGGCTGGGATTATGGACATTGGGGAGGGTATGTGCTTTGGTGAGTGCTGTGAAGTGTGTAAACCTGGTGATTCACAGACCTGTACCCCTGGGGATAAAAATATATGTTTATAAAAAATAAAAAATTAAAAAAAATAAAATAAAATATCAAATAAAAAAAAAGATAGAAGACTGAAAATATGAGAAAGGAATTCTAACACTTCAACAAAAACTCCTATCTAACTCTTGAGCATTCTCTGTTATTAAAACTGAGAAATGGTCACTTACCCAAGTGAGACTTTATAGTGAGTTTGCTTGTGTGAAATGAGACTATAAGTAGTTGTAGGGAAGCGATGTCCTCAACTCGTCTCCCCAATGCCCATTAGTGTCATGTTAGCTGTAGAAGCAGGACACCCCTAGCTTTGGGATTTGTAGGAAGGAGACAACCACAGGGAAAACTGAAATTACCTGATTGCTGGATAACAATAGATGAGGACACCTGGATGCCCAACTTTTCTATGTGAATGATCATTTTCTTATGTAACCTTCCTGGTGAGTTGTACATGTCAGTACATGTTCATGAGTCAGTACATGTCAGCAAAAACTACCAATAACCCTACCTTCAAATGAATAGTACGCCATGTCAGATTGCCCAGTGTACCTCCAATGGTTCAAGAATTCATTGGCAGAGAGAGGCCAGATGACAGAGGAGTAGGGGATCCCGTTTCAGCGGGTCCCCTGAATTTAGCAGGTTATCTCTCAAACCATTTGGAACACCCACAAAATCAGCCCGAGATATTTTATGTGTATGGATCTCTACAAGAAGAAAAGTGACTGTTTTTTGCAAAGTAGGACATGCAGAGGCATGAATCTGAGGAGAGATATTGGAAGATAAACAGAACGGGGAGAAAGCCTCTATAAGCTGGCTCCTGGAAAGTGATGTAGCACTGGAGCAAAAATTTGGAACCCTTAGAAATCTGCTCAACTGAGAGGCAGCCCTCTAAAGGGGCTCTGGAAATGAAAAGGCAGAATTCTAGGTGAGGCACTGTGGTCTGGCAATCCAAGGAGTCACAGAGTGAATGGGCATGCCAGAACCTGTAGAGTGCCTGAACAGTGGAGCAGGGAAGCAGGATATGGTCCGTGAGCCACGGGAAGACTCTCAGCTTGGGTTGCCATAAACCATGATCCAGGCCAGCTGGTAATCACTCCTTTCCTGAGCAGCCTGAGGACTGGAACTTGGGGGCATTTTACCATCCCCTGGGAGGGGGAAACAGCTGTCCCCATGACTGGGGAAAAGATTGCAGGCAATAGCATCCTGGAAAGGACGTTAGGGTGACACCCAAACACAATCCAGGAGCTGTGGTTGTGCATGGGAGCCCTCAGCCATTTACAGTTTTGGAATCACAAAGGGCAGTGGCACTCCTGGGTCCCTGGGACTACCTCTGAGAGAGCTGCTGTGGGTACACACCACGGGAGGCTGTTGTTTTCAGCAATGCATACAGAAGTGGAGACTATTTGTCCAGAAAGACTGCGATCTTGTTGCTCTGGACCAGAGGTTTGGGCAACGGCAATTTTTTTTTTTCGATTTTTCTTTTTTTTAAAGATTTTATTTACTTATTTGAGAGAGATCACAAATAGAAAGGCAGGCAGAGAGAGAGGAGGAAGCAGGCTCCCTGCTGAGCAGAGAGCCTGATGCGGGGCTCAATCCCAGAACCCTGGGATCATGACCTGAGCTGAAGGCAGAGGCTTTTTTTTTTTTTTTAATTTTTTATTTTTGATAAACATATATTTTTATCCCCAGGGGTACAGGTCTGTGAATCACCAGGTTTACACACTTCACTCACCAAATCACATACCCTCCCCAATGTCCATAATCCCACCCCCTTCTCCCAAACCCCCTGCCCCCGGCAACCCTCAGTTTGTTTTGTGAGATTAAGAGTCACTTATGGTTTGTCTCCCTCCCAATCCCATCTTGTTTCATTTATTCTTCTTCTACCCACTTAAGCCTCCATGTTGTATCACCACTTCCTCATATCAGGGAGATCATATGATAGTTGTCTTTCTCTGCTTGACTTATTTCGCTAAGCATGATACGCTCTAGTTCCATCCACGTTGTTGCAAATGGCAAGATTTCATTTCTTTTGATGGCTGCATAGTATTCCATTGTGTATATATACCACATCTTATTGATCCATTCATCTGTTGATGGACATCTAGGTTCTTTCCATAGTTTGGCTATTGTGGACATTGCTGCTATAAACATTCGGGTGCATGTGCCCCTTTGGATCACTACATTTGTATCTTTAGGGTAAGTACCCAATAGTGCAATTGCTGGGTCATAGGGCAGTTCTATTTTCAACATTTTGAGGAACCTCCATGCTGTTTTCCAGAGTGGCTGCACCAGCTTGCATTCCCACCAACAGTGTAGGAGGGTTCCCCTTTCTCCGCATCAGTGTCCAGAATCTATAAAGAACTTAGCAAACTCAACACCCAAAGAACAAATAATCCAATCAAGAAATGGGCAGAGGACATGAACAGGCAATTTTTTTTTAAGGTTTTATTTATTTATTTGACAGAGAGACAGAGATCACAAGTAGGCAGAGAGGCAGGAAGAGTGAGGCAGGGGAAGCAGGTTCCCTGCTTAGCAGAGAGCCGGATGAGGGCTCGATCCTAAGACCCTGAGATCATGACCTGAGCTGAAGGCAGAGGCTTAACCCACTGAGCCACCCAGGCCCGGCAGGCATGCCCATTTTTGCTCTGATTCTCTGAAGAGGTGCAGAAAGCCTCCAGGGAACAAAAGCCACACAGAGGACAGTTTGCATTAAGCCCATTCCCCTGACCAATTTGAAATGAGTCCATCCCCCTGGCGCAACTCCACCCTGGCAGGGATAGGTGAGAAACAGTGCAACAGGCCCCTCCCCCAGAAGATGGGCTGGAAGAACAGGTGGACTGCAAGCCTATAGATCCCACAAGACTGTAAAATTCCAATGCCAGGCTAGACTTTTCTGGGCCAGAGGTTTGGGCATAGACATTTTTGCTCTTATCCTCTAAAGAAGTGTGGAAACAAAAGTTACACTGAACCCATCTCCATGACAGGGGGTGGGACAATTCTGCCCAGGCAGGGATACCTGAGAAATAGTGTGGTGGGGTCCTCCCCCAGAAAATATTCTGGAGAAAAGATGATGACAAGTGTATGGATTCCACAAGACTGCAAAATTCCAGCATCAGGGTAGAATAGTATATTGAGCTCCAGGTGTTGCCACATGACTCACTTATTTTTCAGATAAAACTCTTATTTTTTCTTTCTTATGCTTTTTCTCTTTTCTCTTTTTTCCTTTTTCCTATTTAGACTAGATGCCTATTATACCAACTTATATTTCATAGTTGCTTTTTAACTTGTATTTTTTCACATCTACATTTTATACATATATGTGTCATTTTACTCTTTTTTTACTTTATTCAATTTTACACATACACACATATATAAAGTTATATACATAATATGTATATAAAGTTTTATATATATAAAGCATATATATGTATGCTTTATATATTTATATGTATATATACACACATATATGTATATATGTATACACATATATGTATATATATATGCTTTATATGTGCATACATATATACATATACATAGGTATATGTATTATGTATAAGTGTATATATATACATAAGTAAAACTTCATATATGTGTGTGGTATGTATACATATGTATACTGTATATGTACATACACATATATACATATGCATATACACGTGTATATGTGTATACACACATAAATATATGTATGTGTAAATATATACATATGTGTGTATACACATATAAACATGTATATGTGCATATATATGTATACACACATATATATGTGTGTGTATACATATCACATACACATATATGAAGTTTTACTTTCCTTGCAATGTATTGTCTTCTAACACACAGACCAAAACTCACACAGGAATAAGTGGATCACCATATTTTCTCCACACTGTGAGATTATAGTCTCCCTTCCCCTCCCTTATTTTTTTTTTTTCAATTTTATCCTTGTGTTTCCTTTTGGCTTTGTTTATTTTTCTGTGGTGGCTTCTGACCACTCCAGGTTTTTCTAGGGTTCATCTTGCTTGGGTCCTATTGATATTTTGGACTCTGTTCACTTGCCCACCCATCATTCTCTGGGCAGAATTATTAGAAGGAGGAATTCACACACAGAAAGAAAGAAGGAAGAAAAGAAAAGAGAAAAGAACCAGAGCCAGTGTTCTCTACCACAGAGATCATCGATATGAATATAAGTAAGATGTCAGAAAGAGCATTCAGGATAGCAATCAAAGTTAACAGCTAGGCATGAAAAAAGCATAAATGACGATATAGAATCTCTAAGTACAGAAATAAGATCTAGTCAGGCCACTCTTAAAAATACTATGGATGAGATTCAGTCTAAACAGGATAGGCAAACAGCTAGAGTCAAAGAAGCAGAAGAGAGAATAACTGACCTACAGGATAAGCTGATGAAAAGGAAGTAACTTGAGGAAAACAACTAAAAGCCCATAAAAGGGGCACCTGGGTGGCTCAATGGCTTAAGCCTCTGCCTTCAGCTCAGGTCATGGTCTTAGGGTCCTGGGATCGAGCCCCGCATCAGGCTCTCTGCTCAGTGGGGAGCCTGCTTCTCCCCACCCCCACCTGCCTCTCTGCCTACTTGTGATCTCTCTCTGTCAAATAAATAAATAAAACCTTAAAAAAAATTAAAAGCCCATAAAAAGTCTTGGAGAGATTAATGATGTCATGAAATGTTCCAGTGTCAGAATAATTGGGATCCCTGAGGTGGATGAAGAGAAAGAGAGAACTAGAAGGTATATTTGAGAAAATCATAGCTGAGAACTTCCCTAATCTGGGAAATGAAATAAGCACTAATGTTCAAGAGGCAGAGAGAAACCCTCCCCAAATCAACAAAAATAGATCAATACCCCAACATATAATAGTGAGGCTTGCAAATCTTACAGCCAAAGAAGCTATCCTGAGAGCAGCTAGGGAGAGGAGGTTCCTAATGTATGGAGGGAAGAACATAGAATAATATCAGACCTATCTCAAGAAACCTGGCAAACCAGAAAAGGGCTGCCAAGGCATATTCAGAATAGTAAATGAGAAGAACATGCAGTCAAGAATACATTATCCAGCAAGGCCATCATTTAGAATGAATGGAGAGATAAAGATCTTCCAGGACAGGCATAACTGGAAGAATATGGGACAAGACAACCCTGTAAGAAATATTAAGGGGGATTCTGTAAGTGAAGAGAAACCCCAAGAGAAATATAGACCAGAAGTACCAGAGACAATCTACAGAAACAGGGACTTTACAGGCAATACAATGGCACTGAATGCATATCTTTCAATAGTTACTCTAAATGTAAATGGGTTGAATGTTCCCATCAAAAGACATGGGGTATCAAATTGTATCAAAAAAGCAGGACCAATCCATATGCTGTCTACAAAAGACTCACTTTGAGCTGGTTCTTTGAAAGAATTAGTAACATCAATAAACCTCTGGCCAGATTTACCCAAAAGAAAAGAATAAGAACCAAATTAATAGAATCATGAATAAAAGGAGAGATCATGACCAACACCAAGGACACAGAGACAACTGTTAGAAATCATTGCCAGCAGCTATATGGCAATAAATTAAGCAATCTGGAAGACATGGATGCATTTCTGGAAACTTATCAACTACCAAAACTGAAACAAGAAGAAATAGGCAATCTGAACAAACCAATAGCAGCAAGGAAATTGAAACAGTCATCAAAAACCTCCCAAAAGGGGCACCTGGGTGGATCAGATGATTAAGCATCTGCCTTTGGCTCAGGCCATGATCCCAAGGTCCTGGAATTGAGCCCTGCATCGGTCTCCCTGTTCAGTGGGAAGTCTGCTTCTCCCTCTCCCACTTCCCCTACTTGTGTTCCTGCTCTCGCTCTGTCTCTCTGTGTCAAATAAACAAATAAGATCTTTTTAAAATTATGCCTCCATCAGAAAGGATGCATACCCAACTTTTGTAGCAACATGGACGGCACTGGAAGAGATTATGCTGAGTGAAATAAGTCAAGCAGAGAGAGTCAATTATCATATGGTTTCACTTATTTGTGGAGCATATCAAATAGTATGGAGGACATGGGGAGATAGAGAGGAGAAGGGAGTTGGGGGAAATTGGAAGGGGAGGTGAACCATGAGAGACTATGGACTCTGAAAAACAATCTGAGGGTTTTGAAGGGGTAGAGGGTGGGAGGTCGGGGTACCAGGTGGTGGGTATTATAGAGGGCACGGATTGCATGGAGCACTGGGTGTGATGCAAAAATAATGAATACTGTTATGTTGAAAATAAAAAATAAATTAGAATAAATCCCCAAAAACAAGAGTCCAGGGACAGATGCCTTCCTGGGGGGATTATACCAAACATTTAAAGAAGAAATCATACCTATTCTATTGAAGCTGTTCCAAAAAATAGAAATGGAAGGAAAAGTTCCAAACTCATTCTATGAGGTCAGCATTATCCTGATCTCAAAATCAAAGACCCCATCCAAAAGGAGAATTACAGACCTATATCCTTGATGAATATGGATGCCAAAACCCTCATTGAGATCCTAGTCAATAGGATCTAACAGTACATTAAAAGGATTATTCACCATGACCAGTTGGGATTTAATCCTGAGAGGCAAGGGAAAGAAAAACAAAAATGAACTATTGAGGCTTCATCAAGATAAAAAAAGCTTCAGGGCACCTGTGCGGCTCAGGGGGTTAAAGCCTCTGCCTTCAGCTCGGGTCATGATCCCAGGGTCCTGGGATCGAGGTGGGGCTCTCTGCTCGGTGGGGAGCCTGCTTCCCTTCCTCCCTCTCCGCCTGCTTCTCTGCCTACTTGTGATCTCTGTCAAATAAATAAATAAAATCTTTAAAAAAATTTTTTTTAAAAAAAAGCTTCTGCACAGTCAACAAGACTAAATGGCAGCTAACAAAATGGGAGAAGATATTTGCAAGTGGCATTTCCGATAAAGGGTTAGCAACCAAAATCTATGCAGAACTTATCAAATTCAATGCCAGGGGAAAGGACACAGGGTTTGAAACATGGCGGATGATATGTACCAGCAACAAAGGACTAACACTGCAGAACCATCCCTGGGTCTCATCAGGTTCAGCCTGGATGAATGAATTTACATGAAAATGAGAAATGACAGAAAGCTTCAAACCAGATTACATGCCTATGGTCAGCATTTAAATATGATTTGGAGGAACCGGTGACTGCTATAGAAACTGATGAGGAAACACATGAAAGAAATATATAAATCAACAAAATAGAATATTCTGATGCTTTTTGTCAGAGGAGATGGTAGCGTATGAGTTGTTCCTCCATTAAGAGTTGGTCGAAACAAAGAATTTATTGTGTATGGAATACAGAAGACTTTGTATGGCTGCCTCTTCAAATGTAGAAGACATTCAAAATAGAAATCTGTGTAAATTTTTTTTGTTTTTTTGAAGATTTTATTTATTTATTTACCAGAGAGAGAGAGAGTGAGAGCACACAGGCAGGCAGAGTGGCAGCAGAGGCAGAGGGAGAAGCAGGCTCCCCACAGAGCAAGGAGCCCAATGTGGGACTCTATCCCAGGTTGCTGGGATCATGACCTGAGCTGAAGGCACCCGATTAACTAACTGAGCCACCCAGGTGTCCCAAAACCTGTGTAAATTTTGATATAAGGCATGATCAAGGATTCCTCCACTACTGAACTTAATTTGCTGATAACTCAAGAATTCTTAATCTAAAGGGCACTTTTATTTTTTTTCCAACTGTTTGAATAAATGTGATCACCAACATGCAGCACTCTTTTTTTTTTTAGGAATTTATTTGGTCTGTTGTCTTCTCAGACAATTTCTGGAGTTTTTGTTTTTGTTTTTGTTTTGTCCTTAAATTAAATTTGATGTTTCCTTTAAAAACAAACAAACAAACAAACAAACAAACAAAAAAACAAGGAATCCAGTTAAGAAATGGGCAGAAGACATGAATAGATATTTTTCCAAAGAAGACATCCAGAAGGCTGACAGACACATGAAAAGATGCTCAACATCACTCATCATCAGGGGAATATAAATCAAAATTGTGATGAAATACCATCTCACACCAGTCAGAATGGCTAAAATTAACAACACAGGCAACAACAGGTGTTGGCGAGGATCCTGAGAAAGAGGAACCCTCTTGCATTGTTGGTGGGAATGTAAACTGGTGTAGCCACTCTGCAGAACAGTATGGAAGTTCCTTACCAAGTTAAAAGTAGAACTACACTATGACGCAGCAATTACACTACTAGGTAGTTAGCCAAAGGATACAAAAATACAGATTTGAAGGGGCACATATCCCCCTGATGTTTGCAGAAGCATTATCAATAATAGCCAAATTGTGGAAAGAGTCCAGATGTCCATTGATAGATGAATGGATAAAGATGTGGTACATACTCTTGTTCAACATAGTATTAGAAGTCCTAGCAACAGCAATCAGACTACAAAGAGAAATAAAAGGTATCCAAATTGGCAATGAAGAAGTCAAACTCTCTCTCTTCACAGATGACATGATTCTTTATATGGAAAACCCAAAAGACTCCACCCCCAAACTACTAGAACTCATACAGCAATTCAGCAACGTGGCAGGATACAAAGTCAATGTGCAGAAATCAGTGGCTTTCTTATACACTAATAATGAAAATACAGAAAGGGAAATTAGAGAATCGATTCCATTTACTATAGCACCAAGAACCATAAGATACCTGGGAATAAACCTAACCAAAGAGGTAAAGGATCTGTACTTAAACTACAGAACACTCATGAAAGAAATTGAAGAAGACACAAAAAGATGGAAGACCATTCCAAGCTCTTGTATCGGAAGAATAAACATTGTTAAAATGTCTATACTGCCTAGAGCAATATATACTTTTAACGCCATTCCGATCAAAATTCCACCGGTATTCTTCAAAGAGCTGGACCAAATAATCCAAAAATTTGTATGGAATCAGAAGAGACCCCGAATCGCTAAAGGAAATGTTGAAAAACAAAACTAAAGCTGGGGGCATCACATTACCTGATTTCACGCTTTACTACAAAGCTGTGATCACCAAGACAGCATGGTACTGGCATAAAAACAGACACATAGACCAGTGGAACAGAGTAGAGAGCCCAGATATGGACCCTCAACTCTATGGTCAATTAATCTTCAACAAAACAGGAAAAAATATACAGTGGAAAAAAGACAGTCTCTTCAATAAATGGTGCTGGGAAAACTGGCAGCTATATGTAGAAGAATGAAACTCGACCATTCTCTTACACCGTACACAAAGATAAACTCAAAATGGATAAAAGACCTCAACGTGAGACAGGAATCCATCAGAATCCTAGAGGAGAACATAGGCAGTAATCTCTTCTATATCAGCCACAGCAACTTCTTTCAAGATATGTCTCCAAAGGGAAAGGAAACAAAAGCGAAGATGAACTTTTGGAACTTCATCAAAATCAGAAGCTTCTGCACAGCAAAGGAAAGAGTCAAGAAAACAAAGAGGCAACCCACGGAATGGGAGAAGATATTTGCAAATGACAGTACAGACAAAAGGTTGATATCCAGGATCTATAATGAACTCCTCAAACTCAACACACACGAAACAGGCAAACATATCAAAAAATGTGTCAGACACATGAAAAAATGTTCATCATCACTAGCCCTCAGGGAGATTCAAATTAAAATCACATTGAGATATCACCTTACACCAGTTAGAATGGCCGAAATTAACAAAACAGGAAACAACATGTGTTGGAGAGGATGTGGAGAAAGGGGAATCCTCTTCCACTGTTGGTGGGAATGCAAGTTGGTGCAGCCTCTTTGGAGAACAGTGTGGAGATTCCTCAACAAATTAAAAATAGAACTTCCCTATGACCCTACAATTGCATTCCTGGGTATTTACCCCAAAGATACAGATGTAGTGAAAAGAAGGGCCATCTGTACCCCAATGTTTATAGCAGCAATGGCCACGGTCGCCAAACTATGGAAAGAACCAAGATGCCCTTCAACGGACGAATGGATAAGGAAGATGTGGTCCATATACACTATGGAGTATTATGCCTCCATCAGAAAGGATGAATACCCAACTTTTGTAGCAACATGGACCGGACTGTAAGAGATTATGCTGAGTGAAATAAGTCAAGCAGAGAGAGTCAACTATCATATGGTTTCACTTATTTGTGGAGCATAACAAATATCATGGAGGACAAGGGATCTTGGAGAGGATAAGGGAGTTAGGGTAAATTGGAAGGGGAGGTGAATCATGAGAGAGTATGGACTCTGAAAAACAACTGAGGGGTTTGATGTGGTGGGGGGGTGGGAGGTTGGGGTACCAGGTGGTGGGTATTATAGAGGGCACAGATTGCATGGAGCACTGGGTGTGGTGAAAAAATAATGAATACTGTTTTTCTGAAAATAAATAAATTAAATTAATTTAAAAAAGGATGTGGTACATATATACAATGGCATATTACTCAGCCATCAGAAAGAATGAAATCTTTACATTTTCAATGACATGGATGAAACTAGAGGGTATTATGCTAAGCAAAGTAAGTCAGTCAGTCAGAAAAGGATAAATACCATATGATTTCATTCATATGTGGAATTTAAGAAAGAAAACAGATGAAAATATGGGAAAGGAGGAAAACAAATCATAAGTGACTCTCAACAATTGAGAGCAATCTTAGGGTTGATGGAGCAAGATGGCTAGATGGGCAAGGGGGGCACTTGGGATGAGCAGTGGGTGTTGCGTGTAAGTGACAAATCACTGAATTCTACTCTTGAAACCAACACTGCATCACTGTTACCTTCCTTGAAGGTAAATAAAAACTTGAACAGGAGGGGAGAAAATAACATTTGCTTATCAAAAAATGCCACTGAGAGAATAAAAAAGGAAGGCACAGACTGAGAAATTACATGACGTGCACTAGATATAAACAATAAGATGTTATACCCAGAATATGTTTTTTAAAGATTTACAAATCAAAAGACAAACACCCCACTTAAAAAAAAATGGGCAAATACTTGAGAATAATTTCTGAAAGAAGATATCCAAATGGCCATTCGTTGTATGAAACAGTTTGCTTGGTTTCATCCCCATCTGACTTTTTCTTCTTCTTTTTAAAGATTTTATTTATTTATTTGACAGACAGAGATCACAAGTAGGCAAAGAGGCAGGCACAGAGAGAGGTGGAAGCAGGCTCAGAGCAGAGAGCCGGATGCTGGGCTCAATCCCAGGACCCTGGGATCATGACCTGAGCCAAAGGCAGAGGCTTTAACCCACTGAGCCACCCAGGCGCCCCATCCCTGTCTGACTTCTAAATGTTGCAACCACAGCCCACCTCTTCTGGTGTTGACCTTTAAATTTATTTTTCTGTCCTAAACCTCTCCTCTGAGATCCTGACCCACAGATTACACTACTCACTGGCTGTCACACAGACAAGTAAAAAAAATTATATATATATAATATATATATATAATATATATATATTATATATATAATATATATATAATAAATATATATATATATATTCATTCAAAGGTGAATTCATTATCCTCACACTCACAATTCATTTCTCAATTTTTTCCTATAATTCTTTTTTTTTTTAGTTGGAATAAGTGAATACCTTGTGTATTATGTGTGCATTGAGTAAATATTTACTGCTGTAGACAATTCCTTTTTAATTGATCATCAGCTAGGCTCTCATGGATACCTCAATCAGAAAATCAAAGGCTGTTGCATACTTAGAAAGCAAGATATTTTATATACTACATTTGGTTTATTTTCTCCTGTCAGCATCATTTGAAAATTTTCTCTTTCTTTAAATTCTTAAAAAACTTTTTTTATTATATTCAGTTAGCCACTGTGTAGTACATAATTAGCCCTTGATGCAGTGTTCAGTAAATCATTAGTTAAGTATAGCACCCAGTGCTCATAAGAGCACATGTCCTCTTCAATACCCATCACCCTGTTACCCCTTCCCCTACCCTCCTCCCCTCTGAAACCCCCAGATTGTTTCTCAGGGTCCATAGTATCTCATGATTCAATGGTATCTCCTTCTCTTCAGTTACTCCTGCAAGAAATCTAAGAGTCACCTGCTGTTTCACCTTCTATCTCCATTCTCCTCTTCATCTTTAACAATAGACTCCCACATCATGTTTTATTTATGTGTGAATTAATTTACCCATTTATAATATAAACATTATATAGAAACACTCTGACACAAGAGCTATATATTTCCAATAATTCATATATCTCTATTGTAATCTGTCGCTGTTTTCTGCAACATCCTGTCCACACACCTCCCCACAGGTGGTAAGTGCTAGTCTGCATTTGTGTTTTTAATTCCTTTGCATCACAGATAAGCAGGGAGGAAGATACACAGAGATGTATGCCTAACCAACATTGTTTAGTTTTGCTCCCTTCTACAAATGGCATTGTACTGTATATATTCTTCTAGGACTTGCTTTTTCCACTCACCATTGTTACAAAGACTCAGCAAAGTTGCCCCCATTAATTGGGGCACTTCCTTGTATTGGGATTACCATTCCATGGTGCGGCTATACCATAATTTATGTTACTTGCTCCCACAAATGGGCATCTCAGTGTTTTCAATTTTTTGCTACCATGAACAGTGTTGGTATGGACATCTTTGCACACATCTCCTGAGATTCATGTGCAAGAATTTTCCAGGTTCTACTCATGGGTGTTAAAGTACGCAAATATTCAATGATCTGAATTCATCGCAAATTGTTTTCCACATTCCCTTGACCCCCAACAGTGGATCCACTTCTATGTTTGGTAATGTCAAATATCTTAATTTTGATCAATGAAGTGTCTATAAAATTATCTTAATGCAGTTTTGGTTTTCATGTCCCTGATTAGTAGAAATTAGGGATCATTTCATATATTTAAAGGCTAAAAGATTTTCCTCTTTTCAGAATTGCATATCACATCTTTTGCCCTTTTTCTACTGAAAAAAACGTTTGAATATATCTTCTGGTCTGTAAAAGTTCTTTATCCATTGTTCCAATCCCTTGTCAATTTTACATATTATAATGATTACTTCACAGTTTATGACTTTTTTCCCTACTTTCTTTTTCTTTAATATTTTATTTATTTGAGAGAGAGAGCATGAAAGGGGCGAGGGGCAGAGGGAGAAGCCGGCTCCCTGATGAGCAGAGGGCCTGATGTGGGAGTCGATTCTGGGACTCCAGGATCATGACCTGAGCCAAAGGCAGTTGCTTAACCAACTGAGCCACCCAGGTGCCCTTTTCCCTACTTTCTTAAAGGCCTATTTGGATGACAACATTTAATTTTAATGAGGGACCTGAGATCTGTCTACATGGAGCTCATTTTTATTTCCACACATTTGGAATTCAAAGAACTCTGTGTGGCCTGGGTCAGGGCAGTTGTCCACCACCCACTGAAAATGGGTCAGGTATTTAAGAAGGCTCCCCACCTGCTAGTGGAAGGAAGGTGAGAGCAGGTCCACGTTAGCTTAAGTGGAGAGCACTGTGAGACACATCTGTTCTAGACATCACATCAGGTTCTCTGAATGGCTGAAATAGCAAAAGGTTTGGGACAGTTTTACATTCCAAAGCACTATGATTTGGAGCCCCTTGGGAAGGAGCTGCCTGACGTACAAAAAAATGAGGCAATGGGGGAACTATTGGCTGAAAAGTCTGAGAGTAATGTAGTCCTATCCCTTTGTTGGACTTCAGCCCATTCTAGATTGATGCTTCCAGTTTTTGAGATCTTCAAATGCTTCCCTCCCTCCTTCATTCCACTCACCACACTCATATCAAAAACCCAAATTATCCCTTGAGTTCTCCTGGTAGAAAGATTATGGCAGTAAACCTTGAAATTTTTAAATTACTCTATTCATTTACCTTAAATCACTTCAGTTCCTAACATGGGATGAAGGTAGACAACAAGGTTATTAAAGGTGAGCTCAGTGTGATGGATGTTTGGAACAATGTTTATAGCAGCAGTGTCCACAACAGCCAAACTACGGAAAGAGCCCAGAATGCCCATGGACAGATGAATGGATAAAGGAGATGTGATATTTATATATATATATATATATATATATATATATATATATATATATATATATATATAATGGAATATTCATCAAAAAATGAAATCTTACCATTTGCAATGATGCGGATGGAACTACAGGGTATTTTGCTAAGTGAAATAAGTCAGTCAAAGAAAGGCAAATACCATATGATTTCACTTATATGTGGAATTCAAGAGACAAAAGAGGGAACATAGGGGAAGGGAAGGAAAAATAAAGTATGATAAAAACAGAGAAGGAGGTAAATTACAAGAGACTTTTAAGACTTGGAAATAAATTAAGGGTTGCTGGAGGAGAGGTGGGTGGGGGGAATGGGGTAACTGGGTGACGGGCATTAAGGAGGGCACTTGATGGAACAAGTAACCGATAATCACTAAATTCTACCCCTGAAACTAGTAATACACTGTATGTCAACTAAATTGAGTTTAAATAATTTTTTTAAAAAAGAAGTGGGCAGAATATTAAGTGGGGGTTAGATGGAGAGAGGTGTTATTCTTTTTATAAATCTTATAGAGACCTTGTTATAGAAATGTGAATACTTGAATGTGTGAATTTTCAATGAGACATAAGTTGGTGGAAAAAAGAAGAAAAGTAAAATGAATTCATCCCCGTGGCCCCAGAAGTGGTACGTGTAAACAAGACATGATTGGAGAAAAAGAGATAAGAAGGAAGAACCAAAGGAAGAAACAGAAAAAGAATCTAAGAAAAATCGAGGTTGTTAGATGAGTGGGAGAAAACCGGTATTTGGAGCCACACACATGTGTCTTCATGGGGTGAACACCGGGGGCAGTTTGGAGCCTATGTTCATCATTCGCAGGAGCAATATAGCAGATCAGACAAGTCAGATGAGCTGTTGGAGGTCAGGCCTCACCCAAGACCCTGGTAAAATCCCCAGGCAGAGGTCCATAAGGATCTTTTCTGCAGTGTGGTGCATAAACAGTGACTCTTGGAAACTGAAAAAATGAAATGAAATGAAATGAATAAAAGTAAAATAAAACCAAATAAATAAATAAATAAATAAATAAATAAATACTCAAATTTTCGATTCATCCATGAATAAGGAATCTGAGGAATCCATTCAACCCAAACCCCCAAGAGACCAAGCAAGTGGAAATCCCACTACTTGACAAATCACCAAGCTGTCAGCAGAGGGCGTACCTGCCCAAGGAAGACAGAATTCCAATCCGCAGCGCTCTCAGGAAACCAAGAATCAAGTCAGTTGGGTTATTTGTAAAACTATTTACTTTCCTTTTTTCTTTCTCTTTTTCAGATCTAGAAGAGTTTATTTTGGAGAAGGACTGTTATATTTTCTATTTTTTCTACATTTTACAAGAGCTATGCTATGAGCAATATTATTTATATGATCAGGAAAAAATGTTATTTGAAAATAGAATTCATTCTTCAACTTTCTAGTCAAATAGTACAGAAAATTATAGGTATTTGCCATACGGCAAAATACCAATTGTTGAATCATCTCAGTAGAAGAAATATGAATCTTCTTGGCACGGGTCCTTCAACTCTGTGGGTTTGAGAATTTTTGTAATAAAACTTTGGGGAATACCTTGAATATAAAATTGAGAAAAGTCTTAGGAGAAAAAAAGCAATTTACATCTATAAATTCTAGGACTTCTATCTAAATAATAGAACCAGTCTCTTAGACACCCTCACTCCTAGGTACCGATGAGCAAATGTTGAAAAATTCTTATTCTTATTAAGTATTTGTTCAAACATTCCCTTCTGATTATGAAAAATCTTCTAACATTTCCATGACAGAACATAGACTACCAGGTACTGTCGTTACTTAACAAATTACCCCAACCACTTAAGTTTGCTCACTGTTTGTGGGTCATAAATGCAGGAAGGGCTTGTCTTGCCTGGGCAGTGGTCACTTGGGATGTCCTGTGCAGGTGCATTTGGAGGTCAGCAGGCTGGTGCAAAATGGCTCGCTCACATGGCCGTGGCCCCCAGCAAGACAGTCTCAGGGTCATGAGACTTCTTACATGGGAGCTTTGCCCAGCCCAAGGCTCCTAGCTTGAGCAGCCCAGCAAACCAGGCAGAAGCTGGGTCCCTTTTCATGTTCTGACCTCAGTCCTGCTGCATGGTCCCACGGTGGGTTGCTCCTGTTATCTTCATCCAGGAGGGCATTAAGGGCTCTGGTGAGGCCTGACTACCACTCACCTACCCCATTTGGAGCTGAGGGGCGCTCCCTTTTCCTAAATAGAAACTTAAAAAATAGTAATAATAATAATAAGCAAACGCTATCTTCAAGGAGAGGTTTTTGACAGGTTTGGCCACATGGCTCATACCCAGAGAAGACTGACTGACCATCATATCTTACAGGGTGAGAGAAGTTTTAGCTGAACACATGGCTGCCACTCCATTTACTTAGTCTCCCCTGAAAGCTGGGGAGCAAGAACAAGTTCTTGTGAGTGGGAGGTGAGGGAAGGTCTTCTGTACAAAGTCTGGGTATCATTCTAAAACAAAAAAGTTCATCCTCTCCTCCGTCCTGACCGGAGCCGGGACATCATCTTTAACTGGGAGCTGGGATGCGCGTGTTGAAGATATTAGGATGACAAATGAAAGACTGGGTCCCTAGTAGGTGTGGATGTGTTGGAGCTGTCCAGAAACACACCCACTTGGATCCTTGAGCAAGTGAGAAACAGGCTATCTTATTTAGGCCAGGATCATGTTGGGTCTCTGTTCCAGCTGCCAGACTGACACCCCTTCAGATAAAAGTCCTTTGCTTTTTAACACAGATGGACTGTGCATCTCCTGGGAAAAAGCAAACAGATCCCTGGGTACATGGCTTAGGCAATGGTCACAAGAATGTAAGTAAGTCCTTTCTCCTCCCCTTAGAAAGAAAGAGCAGTAGGAATAATAAAATAAAATAAATAAAATAAAATGGAATTATAACATCAAGTGGGGATCAATCGGAAGGTGCCAGGCTCTCTGACTTTTCCTGGAGGGTCTCCCACAACAGTGCACCAGCAGCCAGAGGGTCTGGGAAGGATGTGAGGTCTATACTGTCAAAAATAGTGGGTGTCTGGGTGGCTCAGTCGGTCAGGCACCTGACTCTTGGTTTCAGCTCAGGTCAAGATCTCAGAGTCCTGGGATCAAGCCCCGTGTCAGGCTTTGTGCTGGGTGGGGGGATATGCTTTTGGATTCTCTCTCTCCCTCTGCCCTTCCTCCCCTATTTGTGTGCGCTCTCTCTCTCAAATAAATAAACCTTTTTAAAAACACTTAAGGAAAAACAATCTGCTCCCTTCTCAGTAAGCATTTCTGGGTCTAAGTGACCTAGAAGAATTTCAGTTGTCATGTGTGACCCTGGGAAAGCCTCGCTCCCGGAAGCACCCTGGCCTTGCTTCTCACACAGTCCACTAGGATTAGGGCCATAGGCGGCTTAAACTCTGCCCCCCTCCAGGTCAAGGTTCCTAATGCACTCCCCAGGATCTCTCCACCACCCTGCCCTCTCAAATGTTCTCTGTCACTGTCCTAAATCAGGCCCCTGGGCCCAGTGTGTGCCAGAGGTCCCAAAATTTCCTACATGATCACTGGCCCCTCCCTTAGTAAGAGGAATCTGACTAAACAGTTACTTTTTCCAGCAGGCTGGTGGTATGTTTGTGTGAGCCGGTTCCGGCCAGGGAGCTATAATCGGGCTGTTTGCTGGCTTCCAAGAAAGGAGTGCTGGCCACAGGAATTCACCTTTTGCCCTTCTTCCTTCCTCTTTCGTCCTGCCTAAAATGTGAGCATGCCGACCAGAGCTCCCACAGCCGAAGAGTAACATCTAGGATGGCAGTCCCCTGCGAAGCAGTGAGACACAGAGACAGAAGACAGCTGGGCCCTAGACCCACCTAGAGCCCTAGACCACCTGGCTCTCGCTTCCCTAAGACGTCGTGACGAGTTTTCTGCTGTATGCATCTGGATCTGATCCAGCGTCCTGTCCGAGCGTTTTAGTATCAAGAGCCAGATTTCAAGGAACCCGAAGGGGCAGCAGGAGAGAGAGTAACAGCCTCAGGACCACCCAGGCCCCTTTCTCTCAACAGCTAAGCCTGTACTCACTCGCCTTCCTCCCACCATCAGGTGGGGTCAAAAAGGAAACCTGGGGAAAGAGAGCACCCAGGACAGAGATTTCTCAAAGACATGGACGGTTGCTTTCACGCATACTAATCCTCACAAGCACCCTAAAGGGAGGCCAGCACTGTTGTCCCTGCCCCTCAGGAAGAGGCTCTGGCAGGACAAAATGGCTGAGGCAGAGCTGGGCCCAGCATAGGTCTTCCCGTGACAGGACTTCACCACCACGCACGGTCTCTGGGCCTCAGAACAGAGGTGGTGCTCCTCCCCTCCCCTCTGCTCCAATTATAAGCTCTCTGTGACATGCCCAGGTTAGACAGAGGGTGGTTGGGACAACGGATGGAGGTTCAAGGGCCCCACCTGAGGCAAACCACTGATCTCTACAGAAATCCTGTTGGGAAGCCTGAAATCCAGCATTTGTGGAAGATTATCAAGAAAAAGGATAAGTGAGGAAAATTTTGACACAGGTAAATATTTGACATGGTTATGAAACAGTGTACAGGGCATATATAAGTGTTCCACTCATATAAAGCTAAATAAATATTTCTGTGCCTTCATGAATTTTATTGAAGAATAAGTGTTTTATTTATTTATGCAAGAAAGAAATTTGGCAGGTATAAATAGAGACGAGGGGGAATGTGGAAGTGTGAATATTTTTATTATCATCTGCTTCCTGATTTTCTAAGATGCAAACGTATTGCTTTTGTAATAAGAAAGGCTAAGTGGCCTTTAAGAATTTCAGTTGTCAAGTGTTGGATCGGATGTGGAGAAAGGGGAATCCTCTTACACTGCTGGTGGGAATGCAAGTTGGTGCAGCCACTGTGGAAAACAGTGTGGAGATTCCTTAAGAAATTAAAAACAGAGCTTCCCTATGACCCTGCAATTGTACTACTGGGTATTTACCTCAAAGATACAGATGTAGTGAAAAGAAGGGCCATCTGTACCCCAGTGTTCATAGCAGCAATGGCCACAAGGGACGAATGGATAAGGAAGATGTGGTCCATATACACTATGGAGTATTATGCCTCCATCAGAAAGGATGAAAACCCAACTTTTTTTTTAAGATTTATTTATTTGACACACAGAGAGAGAAATCACAAGTAGGCAGAGAGGCAGGCAAAGAGAGGGGGGAAGCAGGCTTTCTGCTGAGCGGAGAGCCCAATGCGGCACTCGATCCCAGGATGCTGAGATCATGACCTGAGCTGAAGGCAGAGGCATAACCCACTGAGCCACCCAGGTGCCCAATACCCAACTTTTTTATCTACATGGAGGGGACTGGAAGAGTTTATGCTGAGTGAAAAAAGTCAAGCTGAGAAAGTCAATTATCATACGGTTTCACTTATTTGTGGAGCATAAGGAATAACATGGAGGACATGGGGAGATGGAGAGGAGAAGGGAGTTGAGGGAAATTGGAGGGGGAGATGAATCATGACAGACTGTGGACTCTGAGAAACATACTGATGGTTTTGGAGGGGAGGGAGGTGAAAAGTTGGGTGAGCCTGGTAGTGGGTATTATGGAGGGTACGTATTGCATGGAGCACTGGGTGTGCTGCATAAATAATGAATTCTGGAACACTGAAAAGAAATTTAAAAAATAAAAATTAAAAAAAAAAAGAATTTCAGTTGTCATGTGTGAACCTGGTAAAGGGTCACACATAATTTTTTATTATTCTTTAAAAGATTTTATTTATTTGACACAGAGAGAGAAAGAGAGAGCACGAGCAGGGGGAACGGCAAGCAGGGGAGAAGCAGACTCCCCAGGACCCTGGGATCATGACCTGAGCAGAAGGCAGCTGCTTAACTAAGCCATCCAGGCGACCCTACCTTTCATTTTTAGAAGGCATTGAAATCTAACATCAAACGCAGACCCCTCCAGGCCAGACAGGTCCCCAGCCTCAGCACCCGCTCCCACCTTTGGTCCCCTACTGTTCCCTGGTCCCCATGTTTCACTCCTCGCCCTTGCCCCTCAGTCCTGGCAGGATTCTGAACACACCCAGGGAGGTCAGCTCAGGGAAAACATGGTCAAGGTCATCACCCATTTGTCCACACTGATGCATCTGTTACCTCACAAATTAAAATCCACCAGGAAGAAGAGAGAAAATCCACCAGAAAAGAGCGAAAACTGTTAAAAAGAAACAATAGATCCAAAATGGAGTCACTTGTGGTAAACCCGTGTTGCTAAACAGGGCTTCATACCCAACCTGAATGCAGTTTCAATCTTCCTCAAGAATGCAGTCTTAACCAGTTTGGAATTTCCTGGTCAGCCCTGATGATGTAATCCACCAAAGACCCTTCTGTTTCGCAAAAGGAGGTGAACTTGCCCAAAATAAGTTTTTTGTTGTTGTTGTTTAAGTCTGTTTAGGACTTCCTTGTCCTGCCTTTAAAAACCTTCCCTTTCTGGAGCCCTTTACAACTCTTTTCTAGTTGCCAAATGGGATGCGACGATCATGAATCGTTCAGCAAGGCCAATTAGATCTTTAAAATTTAATATTTGTTATTCAACAACAGCAAAGGCCAAGAGACTGGGGGAGGGAAGGCAGAAACAGTGGTTCTCAGGAACCCGGAGCGGGAAGAGGATGGCTGGAAGTCGAGGAAGGCCTAGGGGACACAGGCAGAGGTCTGGCCTGAGCAGCTACTGGACCCACAGGCACGCTGCATCCCTGCAAGGCCTTCTGTAGGCAGCTGAGACCCTCTACCCCTGGGAACTTGCCATCAGCACCAGCCATGCCAGTCAGTCACCAGGTGTTTTGGGGCAGACCCACCCAGCAGGGGAGCTGCAGGGAGCTGGGTGAACTCTTCAGAATTACCTTTGAATCTCTGACCTCAAGGTTCATCCTGACATTTTTATCATGTACTTTTGCGTTTGGTTTTGTACATGTACGTGTACATTTGTGCATACAGGAGGATCACAGTCCTGCAGGGACAGCAGCCATGCACCCATAAACCACACCTGAAGATGACATGACAGGGCAAATGCGGCCTGAGGACCTACATCAAAAGGGAGAGAAACAGGACCCGGAGACCTCTGGAAGTTCTCCTTGCTTCAGGAGAAACCTGAGAAATCAGCTGGTATCTTCCAAGAGTGTCCTCTCCTCGGAGATCCCTCCCAGAGGGCTGTCTCCCACCAGCCCACCATGTCAGGCTGACTGTGTGCTGCTTGGCCAGGAAGTCTGGCCCCATTCACCACTCTGGGGCTTGACAGAGGGGAGACAGAGTACAAAGGAGACTGGGGAGGCATCCCTGGAGGAAGGCAGTAAAGGACAGAAGGGAACAGTCCAGTAGTAGGTGGTCGTTAACAGCATGGGCCCCGTTCAAATCTGCCACTCCATCCCAACCAGGTGGTGGGTCAAAGGAACCTCGGTGTGCCCATTTCCTCACCTGTAAAACAGGAGTTTTACCCCCACAATTACCTGGAGGATTACATGAGTTCATGTTAACCACGGAGCACTCAGAACAATGTGCTTCGTGAGCAACTGTTTTAATACTTTGAGTGCTAAGAGCATGGAGTTTGGCAGCCCAAGTACTCCCGGCCAGTGCATCACTGCACCCTTCCCCGTCTGGAAATCATGGATAATGACCACCTCCCTACCCCAATTTATTTACCCCACAGGATTAAATGATCCATCTGGGAGCACACGGAAAGACAAAACTAGCTCTACAGAAATCTGAAAGATTAAAATGAATATCTGACTCCGGTTCCCGTAGCACACTCAGCATTCCTAAGCCCAGAAGGGAGGCCGGAGCTACTCCCTTTGGTACCAGGTGACCCCACTCCCCCTACAGCTAGTATGTGTGAAGCTCCAGAATGGTATAAGTGAACAAAGTCACCTCCCCAGGGTTGTCAAACGCACTAGTGAATCATCAAAAAAAGAAGGAAGAGAACAGAAACTCGCGGCATGTGCTTCCCATGATTCAAAGTCTCGGGACATGCTTGCCAGCTGTGTGTGTGTGTTGTAGGTGGCAGGACAAAAGCATTCTCACTGGGATCACTGTCAGGACTCTGAGTGCCTCTCCCTGACAGAGCTTGCCCTGGTATCAGGACTGCATCTTGGAGCTTGGGGGCAGGCCCAGGAAATGGGGCACCCAGTACATAGCACCCACTTTGTGAGGGACTGCCTGGGTCCTCTCAGACCAGGTCTTCAGCCTTACAGCAAGCTCAAGTCCACCAACGGCTCACAGCACAACTTCAGAGATGAGCAACACAGTACTGTAACCTTGGACTAACCTGCTCCACCCCTGCACCTCCTCTCCCACCCCTACCCCCACGTATGGCCTTTCTTTCACACCCAGCCCCTCCCAGCTCCCATCTTCTGGTCATCTGCTTTCCTTGTTTTAGCTGATCCACTTCCTCTTGCCATCCAGGCCCTTCCCTCAGCTGTTGTCCTTCCTTCTTTTTCCTTCTTCCTCTACCCTTCAGCTCCTTCCTGTTCAAGGACACAAACACATGCACACAGTTTTTCAGACAATTCAGCCTTTATTTTTGAAAATAATTCTGTAGCTTCAATTTTCTTCCATGAACTGAGGTCAGGCCAGAAGCAAACACACATACATCGCTCTCCAACCTGCCATCCTCACCGCAATCGGAGCAGACAGTGGAATGCCCGGTGGACAGGGGAGGGAGGCAAGAGCTATCTTTCCACCTCACCCTGAGAGGGCCACCTGAGGCCTCAACCTTCAGAGAGGGGCCTGTGTCCCAAACCCCATGGGAAAAAGGACACAAGGAGCTAATCTGTCTTCCAGAAAGCCAGCATGAAACCTCCTACTAAAACAGGAAAGGGGTCAATTTTTAGAAAGGCCAGGAATCCAGGAACAGAGTCTGTTTCTTTGAGGCAGGATGAGGGAGGCATGTCCCAGCACACCAAGGCTTTCTCCCTACCACATTCTCCGCTCCTCCCACCCCAACTTCTGTGGATAAGCTGAGGAGAAGTCTGGCTTTCCCCTTCCACTTCTCATCTTAGAATCACACACTGCTAAGCTGCAAGGAAAGAAGAGCAGAGAGGAGGTCAGGATTAGGAGAGGGGCAGAAGAGAAACAGGGGTGGGCAGCAGTAAACCCTGAAAGCCCAAGAGCTCCACCCAGACTCTGATGATGACACCCCTTTGGTTAGTCTCACTCTGGCCACAGGTAAGTCCCCTTTGCAAAGAACCCAACAACCCCTTCAACTGGGGGAAGGTGGGAATGGGGAGCAGATACAGGAGGTGAGCCCACACCCTGGCTAGAAGAGGCAGGACAAGAGAAAGAGAGCTGGTCAAGACAGCTAAAGCTGCCCACCTCAGCAGATGCTCTGAGAAAAACTGGAACGTGGGAGTCTGTGGCCCCAACATGCCCAAGTCTCTCCCTGCCACACAGCGGCTTCCTGCTAATACCACCCAACATACCCCCACCAAGGTTCCCCTGATTTGACCCCCTTGAGAACAGGAGAATAACCCTCATCTCATCCTCTGTGCTCTCGAATGCCATTCAAAAAAAGAAAAAGAAAAAGAAAGAAAAGGAATGTACCCAAAAGAGACACAGAGAAGACGATGCAGCCCAGGGGCTCGGTCTGTCTCAGCCCACCAAGCGGCGAGGAAGGAGCCCAGCAGGAGAAGGGCGGACAGGCGCAGCAGCTAATTCCAGCTCGGATCGTAGCCCTCCCAGGTCTGCGGGGGGGCCAGGTGAACACGGCGGCCCCGGAACAGGAAGCTGACGATGCCCCGGTAGCCGGCCCTGGGGACGCCAGACTTGAGGTCGTCCATGACACCCAAGGCTTTCGCAAAGGCCTTGAAGCTGTCCCTGCCGGTGTACTGCACACGCACCTCCCCCAGCTCGCTGCGCTCACTGGTCCTCACCTTCTCCACCTGCAGCAGGGGCGCCGCGTAGACGCGGGCCAGGAAAACTCTGTCGTAGGTCTCCTGTCGCAGGTAGGATAGGTCCAGCTGGGTGAAGGGCACGAAGTGCTGGTTCAGCTTGATGAACTTGAGATGCTGGTCGAAGAACTGCCCGTGGCTGACGCCCTTGCGGCCAAAGGTCATCGTTCTGGAGATCTCGGGGCGCACGCAGGCCCGGCCCTGCCGCTGCTCCGGCCGGCGCATCCAATCATCCCAGAAGGCCCGTGGCCACTTGGGCTCCAGCTCGGCCCAGAGCTCGGCCAGCAGCAGCCAGCCGAGGCCCGGGAAGAAGTCGGTGCGGTAGAGCAGCTCAGGCTTGCCGGCGTCCACCATCTGCTCCTTGCCGTTGTCGTTCCAGGCCGACACGCACCAGAGGGACGGGTCGGCGCGCAGCAGCGGGTAGGTGGCCTGGAAGTACTCGAAGAAGTCCGGGGCCACCTCCAGGTCGTCCTCCACCACCACGGCGGCCGCGAACTGGAAGATGCGGAACACCTGGCCCAGTGCCCAGCGGTAGTGGCGCGCGATCTTGTAGTAGCCCTGGAACTTGCGGTGGTCGGGGGGCACGGCGATGCTGCTCAGGTCCGGCTGCCGAATGTGCGTGACGGCGCTGCCGTACGAGGCGATGACTCGTGCAGTCTCTTCGTGCCCGCAGTCCTGGCTGACGATGATGGGGAAGAGCTCCGCCGACGGCCGGTAGTGCAGCAGCTTGTCCAGGCAGCGCCGCACTGTGCTGCGGTCACACGCGATGACCAGGATGGGGATCACGGCAGGCGCGGTGGACGCGGGCGGGCGCGGCGGCCCGGGCGGGGCGACCGAGGGCGCCCGCCACCGCCGGCTCCAGCGAGCATGGTGCTCACGGATCTGCTGCAGCAGCCCCCGCTGCCGCTCCAGCTCGGCCTCAGCGTCCTCGGCCAGGCGGATCACCTCACGTGTGAGGCCAGCTGGGTCCTCCTCGAGAGTGCTGTCCGAGGGCAGCCTGCCAGGCGCCGGGCGCGTCCAGAAGAAGAGCAGCAGCAGGGCGTTCCAGGCCACGAAGAGGACGGCACCCCACAGCACCAGCCCTGCGGACTGCTTCTTCAGCATCCTGGCCCCCGCAGGGGAGGCCGGCCGGGGTGGGGCCCGGGGCTGCCCGGGGCTCGCCTACTGCGGGGCTAGGAAGCAGCCATGCACCTGCGGAGAGGACACAGAAAACCAGCCTTCATCACAGAGGCACGAGGCGCGCTGGGTGAAGGGAGGCCGGGAGGCTGACCCAGAGCTCCCTCAGAAAAGCACTGCCTATGGGACAGGATACCATACTCCCACCACTCCGCAGTGAGTCCATGAGTCCTCAGAAAGCAATGTGGTGTGAAGGGGAAGTAGAGAGTGATGTTGCAGAGGAGGAAGCAAGAGAATCCTCCTTTTTTCCCTGCCATACCTGACACCCTTCTGTCTTATCTTCCATTCAGAGTTCAGGGGCAGGGCTGGACGTGAGACCACCTGTCCCCCACTGCTCAAAGATTACTGCTTTTTTTTTTTTTTAAAGATTTTATTTATTTATTTGTCAGAGAGAGAGAGCGAGTGAGAGCGAGCACAGGCAGACAGAGTGGAAGGCAGAGTCAGAGGGAGAAGCAGGCTCCCTGCGGAGCAAGGAGCCCGATGTGGGACTCGATCCCAGGACGCTGGGATCATGACCTGAGCCGAAGGCAGCTGCTTAACCAACTGAGCCACCCAGGCGTCCCTGCTTTTTTTTTTTTTTTTAAGGTTTTATTTATTCATTTGACAGAGATCACAAGTAGGCGGAGAGGCTGGCAGAGAGAGAGGAAGGGAAGCAGGCTCTCTGCTAAGCAGAGAGCCTGATGCAAGGCTCGATCCCAGAACCCTGGGATCATGACCTGAGCCAAAGGCAGAGGCTTTAACCCACTGAGCCACCCAGGCGCCCCAGATTACTGCTTTTAAAACTCTAATGTCAGCGGCACCTGGGTGGCTTAGTCAGTTGAGTGATGACCCTTGCTCTCAGCTCTGGTCAAGATCTCAGGGTCCTGAGACAGAGCACACAGGGGCTCTGGGCTCAGCCGGGAGTCTGCTACAGTTTCTCTCCCTCTGCCAGCTCACAAGACCATGTTTTTTTCCTCTCTCTCAAATAAATAAATAAATAAAACTTTTAAAAAATAAAAATAAAAACTCTA
Organism: Mustela nigripes; assembly: GCF_022355385.1. Lineage (NCBI taxonomy): Eukaryota > Metazoa > Chordata > Mammalia > Carnivora > Mustelidae > Mustela > Mustela nigripes. The sequence continues at coordinate 149,009,565 of NC_081568.1, read as the reverse complement.
ATATTGCACCTTTAAGATAAAGCCAGACCTTACCCAGTAAGGAAGCACTGGGGGCATTCTCACAAGGGTCAGGGGCAAAGCCAAGCTGCCCACCATCCATATGACTATTTAACCTTCAGTTGCAGGGATCAGCCAATGTGAATGGACTACAGAAGACAAAGGCAGAAGTTGCAAAGGAAGCAAGACTATCTTTATTTGTTGATACTATAAGAATATGCGTGGGAAACTCTAAGAGAATTAATGATAAAACAAATCCAGACAACTGAGGAATTGAGCAAAGTAGCAGGATATAAAAAGTAACCTCCACAAATCAATAGCCTTCATATCCACAAATAATAAACTCATTACAAGTCACAATGGCTGAGAAGACCCTATTTACAGCAGCCATAAAAATGATAAGCTATGTAAGAACAAACTTAACAAGAAATATTCAAAACCTCTATGAAAAAGACTATGGTTCTTGAAAGACACAAAAGAGGACTTACATATCCTTGTTCTTAGGACATTTCTGCATCCTCAGAAATCTCAATAAAAATACGGTTTTTGGGAGCCAAAGTGACACTAATGGGCACTGGGTGTTACATGCAATTAATGAATCCTGAACATTATATCAAGAATCAATGATGTAGCCATATGTTGGCTACCTGAAATTAAATTTTTTAAAAAATGAAAAAAATAAACATACAAGATCATCTAGGAAAATAATTAAGATGTGAAAGAGGGACTAGCCCTACCATCCACTAAAGTACTACATATTACAAATCTTCTATAAATAAAACTATGTGATATTAGTACACAAATAAACCAATCATCCAAAGGAATATAATTTCAACTACAGAAAATAGACACAAATTCACGTAGAAATCTGATAATATGATACAGGTGATATTTAAAATTACTAGGACAAAAAAATGGTTTTACTAGTTGTTATAACAACTATATAGCTATTTGGAAAGACAAAATTAGAGCTGTACAGAAGAATAACTTCCAAGTGGATTAGAGAACTAAATAGAATAAATATAACTATGTAACTGCTAGAAGAAAATATGGGTCAATTCCTCTATAACCTGGGTACAGAGAAAGGCTTTCTAAGTTTGATTCAAAATCGAGAGGGAGTAATAAGTAAAAACACTTTTGCATGATATAAACACCATTAGCCAAGTTAAAAGACAAACTGGAGAGAATATTTGTAATAAACATACAAATAAAAAGCCAATACAATGAACTTTTAAACTGAGGGGATAAAAAGCCAAAACACAAAAAGACACTGAAATGGTCCTTAGACATATTAAAAGATAATCAATTTCACTTAAAATAAGAAAAATGCAAACTGAACTATACTAAGATAAAATTTTCTCACTCATCAGATGCAAAAGTTCAAACAGTTGTCCTCTTAAGAGTGTCAAATGAAAAGCAGAAGTTCTTAATTTTAATGATATTCAATTATCAAGGGTTTCATCTTTTATGGATCATGCTTTTCACACTGTATCTAAGGAATCTTTGCCAAAATCACACATATCTTTCCCCTTTCAGGTTTTACATTTAGGTTTATAGTTCATTTTGAGTTAATTTTTGTATATGGTGTAAGGTATGAAACTAATGTCCTTTTACAGCAGTTTGGTAGTTTGTCAAATGCTAAACAGAGAGTTACCAAGTCCACTCTTAGACATATACTGAAGAGGAATAAAAACATACGTCCATGCAAAACTATCTGGAATGTTTATCACAGCTTTATTCAAAAATCACCACAAACTGGGAAAAACCCAATGCCCGTCCACAGAGGAATATGGATAAACAAATTGGGCTTACCTATAAAGCGGAGTAATACTCAACGGCATAAACTACTGATATAACACATGGGTGAATCTCAAAATAATCTAGTGATATGTGAAAGATGGAAAGAAGAGCACATACACTGATTCCACATACATAAATCTCCAGAAAATACAATGTAACCTAGAGTGACAGAATGCAGAGTGGTTGCCTAGGCATGGAGGCGGTAAGGACAGTGAGGGGAGGTATTACAAAGGGACAGTTGGAAAGTGCTATTATCTTGACTGGGGTAACAGCTTCATGGGTGTATATATACTTACAGACTTATAATACTGTACATTTTAAATATGTGCCCTTTATGTCAATTGTACCTCAATAAAACTTTTTATTTAAAAAATGACATTATTTGGTCAAATTACAAAACTGAAATGTAGATAGTCAATTAAGTACCAATGCGGACTGACAAATAACCATACTGTGCTTATGGAAAATAAAATCCCAATTCTTAGCTAATTCAGACTGAAGTAATTAGGAGTAAAGAACCATGAAAGATGCAACTTCTCAAAAGGCTCAGAAAAAAAAGTATCATGTATACAGAGAGAGAGCAAATGTGGCAAAATGCTAATAGGTGAATCTGAGTAATGGAATGAGTTTCCTTACACCATTCTAATTCTTGATCTTTTTTGCAAATTGAAATTTCCAAGTAAAGTTTCTTAAAATCAACATGGGAATGTCGTCCACAGTTTTGACTAACTTTGTCCAATATAGCCCCAGTTAGGCACATCAGTAGGGGTAACTGAAGCAATCCATTTGTCCTGAACTCCTTAAACACCCATGGCACATACCTGCTGTCCGCCAAGCTCTGGGAAGGGACTGGGACACACATCTTACAAGAAAAAGGCATGGTCCTACCAGCCCTCTTACCCAACTAGAACCCACTACTTGAAAGATCTACCATACCATCCAGTTTCCAGACAGCTGACATTATTGACAATGCAACTCTCTCCCTGGCCCTTCTACTTCTGGTCCCACTTTTCACACCCTAAAGCTTCAGGTATGTGCCCTCTTGTGCCCACTGCTCTGCCAGTTACCCTCTGCCTCACCGCCACCAAAATCTCAGGTTCCAGATCTCATATCTGCACTTCCGGGCTCTTGGGCAGGCAGATCCAGGGTCAAAAGATCAAAGTGTTGATCCAGAAGGATCTCTAGAGGAACCTGGATTCGGTCTCCCTCCTGGGGAGACTCCTCCAGCCTCTGCTAGCAGCACCACCACCTATCTTCCTTTGAGAAACCATCCACCCCGACAACTCCACAGCACCAGTCTTCCTCAGAAAACTCAAGTCCATTTCCACTTTACTGTGTCATTAAATTCCCGTGTTATCAATGCTCATACACAAATCAGAGTTTCCTAGGAGAGAGAGAGAATAGATTTGCAGTTTCTTTCTCACTCTGCCTCAGGATATGGTCGTTGATAACCATTCCCTCTAATCTCCTCCTCAGGATTTCTTATCTCCCAAATTCCTGCCTCCTAACTGACTGGGCAGGAAAAGTCTTGAGATAAAGGGATGGCAGAAGGACAAAAGAGACTGACCCCCATATCCTAAGCTACTTCAAGGCTGGAGAAGCAGACCTGTCTCTGACTTACTGATGAACCATCTCAGACCAGGAAGCTCTTCAGACTGGTGGCAAAACCCAGGGGACCACATCCTCTCTGCCCTGCAGATGACATGTAAAAGCCTTCACTCTCCTCCAGATATTAGAACTAGGTGGCCCACATCTACTTCCAGAAGCCCTGAAGCAGGCCCCCCACTCTCCCATGCACCCATCCTTCTAAGCCATGCAGTTCAGAGCACTCTTGTCAGTCTCTCAGAGGACTGGACTCCAAGCAGGTCTGTAACCATCAGGCATGGCCGGATGGCCCAAAGGAAACAGCTGTCCCAGTCCAGCCCAGGCCTCTACCTTAACGCTCAGGCCCTCATTCTCCAGACCATGACCACTTTTTGCTAAACTGTGTCACTGAACTTGCTCTTCTTTCTGCAGAGAACACAACATGTCTATTCCCAAGCCCCACTGCTTCCCTACACAGACTCATCCAGAGTCCCAGTGCCATTTCCCACTGCTGCCTCACACACTCTCTGGGACAGGATCCTCCTTTCTAAATGGAAGTTAATGAACGGTGTGTGTGTACACAAGCACCTGTGCTCTCCAGCGGATGGCTGTGTCTGAGGGATGATGAAGCCCCAAAGGCCAGTCAAGCCTTTGGCCGGCAAGCCAACCAGTTCATTGAGGACGTGCGGCTCTCGTTCCTACCGTCAGGATTAACAAGGGCAAGCCAAACAAATGCTTGGCACCATCCCACATTTTTTCACATCTCTGAAAACTCAATCTTCTCACCTCTAAGACAGAAATCATAATAGAATACATCACTGGACTGCTAAAAAGCCTGGGTGAGATATCTACATCAGGTGTTCAGAATAGTGCCCATCTGTGACATAGATGCTAGCCAGTCCTTCCTCTGTCCCCTCTCTAGCTGGCTCTCTATGCTCCACTCTACTAGATCCTTCTGGGCTACAAACACCTGAGCCTGCCTCAAGGCCTTCGCATGAGCCTGTATGCCGGGTGTCTTCTTCCCTCCCTCCTTCACTTGGTGTGCCCTCATGTCTCTGCCAGGGAAGAAGTCAGACAATGTGAAGTCTACCTCCCCTTCACCATCACTGACATCAGTGCAACTTCTTGCTCAAGATCTTTTAAATCCCCAGGGCTACAAGCTATTCAAGGACGGGGACCAGCTCCCCCAGTGCATCCAAGCTGTTGTGCTAGGATCCTTGACTTGAGATTTGCTAATGACCTAAAAAGTGACTTCTGTATGGATGCCACTCACCCACAATCCCTTACCTACAATCCCCAAGCCCAGAAAGCACTGACAAAGAGAAGTTTCCTTCACTCATATGGCAGTAAAACCTTGGGTGAAATCTGATGTGATCTAATATAAGGCTATTTATAGTATTTATTATCCATTTAGTGTGACTATATATTTGCCACAGAAGTCAAGATGCTGGATTATGGTGTGGTTCCACACTTTACACTACATCATAAATGCACCAGATTATCTTTTTAAAATCCAAAATAATTTTAAATTCTGAAACATATCCAGCTCCAAGCATTTCACAATTCTGAAAATCGAAGAGACAGTTACTCATTCATGCCAGTCCCTTGAACTCTCTTTGCTTATGCCATACTGCTTTAAGCCTGAACTTCTGATGTATGTAGCTCATGTACCTATCGCTATCCCTCTAAGCAACCTTCCCAACAACAACAAAGCACCCTTCTTTCTTAAAATGCACAGCTGGTCACACCACCAGTCTGCCGTAAAAAACCATCAGGGGCTAGCTACCACTGCCTACAGGATAAAACTCAACTTCATCATGACACACAAGGCCTTCAGAAGAAATTAATTCAAATATCCTTTTTCAAGCTCACCTCCAACCACTAGCCTCTGAACCCCATTCTCTGGTGTCAGCAAGCTACTTGTTTCCCCTAATGAGTACACTTACTTACATGCTGCAGTCTTTGCTCTGGCTGTTCCTTCATCCCAAAACATCACCTGTGGACCCACACTGTGGGCACCTGCAAATCCTTTACAGCCCAGGTCAGCAAATCCTTCCACAGCACCACTGCCAGAGCTAGGCCTTCCCGCAACTACCCTCAAGCCACTCTCTCCCCTCCTCCTGTTTCTCCCCTCCACAGTGTAACAGAATCTGTGGCTGTGCTTATGTGGTTCTCACCTTATTCCTTAGGGGAAAAGCTCTATGACCCTTAACCCTATTACAGTGCTTGACGCACATTACGGAGTCCAAGTGGCTAGCTGGCAGACTGCTTGCATTATTAGCTAAATCGGGGAGAAAGAAGACCAAACCAGCAGCATGACAGTGCTTTTCCAAAGAAGATCATCACACATCCCATCCCACATGCTCTTCTTACAAGAACGTAATGCCATTTCTCCCACTAGAGGTGGGGGATGCGAGGTCTGTGTTCCCTCTTTGATCTGTGGCTACGGAGGAAGTGACCATGCATGAATTGCAAAACCTGTCCACAAAAGGCAATGCAATTTCCACCTGTTGCTCCAGAGATGCATGCTCTTTGACTGCAGCCACAGAGGCTGGAAGCCCAAGCCACATGAACAGGACACCTGCAGGTGTTCCAGCTCACGACCCTTAGCTCACAAGCTAAAGTTCTAGCCAACAGCAAGCACCAACCACTAGACATGGGAGGAGGGCTTTTGGATGATCCCAGCCCTGGCCACACTGGACTGCAACCGCAGGAATGACCATGAGGAAGAACCACAAGCTAAGATAGGAATAAAATGCTTCTGCTGTTTCAGACCGTTAGGTTTTGAGGTGATGTGTGATAGAGCAGTAAGTACCTGAAATAACGAGTAGGACAGAATCTAAGCACAGCACGTGCTCCTCCTGTCCTCCGGCTCAGAGCCCCAAGTCCAAAATCTGAGGGTTTGCCTCTACTGCTATTCCCTTCCTCATCAACAGCTATTATTGAACAATAAAAACATTTAATGTTCAACAGCAATCATTTACTCTCTCTCACAGTTTCAACAGGTCAGGAATTTGGACTGTGGGGCAGAGGGGAATGACCTGCTTCTGCTCCATGATGTCTGGGACCTCAGCTGAAGGCTGGAACGCTGGGGATGGGTGGAGGGGAACTCTCCCTCAAAGGCATATTCAGGCACATGTCTGCAGGTTGATGTTAGCATGGTTAGATGAAGTTCTGGCTGCAACGCCCTGCACGTAGCCTCTTCACATGGCCTGGGTTTCCTTTGAACTTGACGGCTGGATTCCGAAGATGAGTGTCCCGAGAAAAAGAGTAAGCCAGGTGAAACTGTATCCTTTTTATAATCCAGCCTGGGATCACTTCCGTATTTTACTCATAAGTCAGAGGAATCATAAGTGTCTGCCCACACTCAAAGGGAGAAAAACCACAGATCCCACCACTCCTGGGGGGAGAACAATGTGCAATTGTAACAAAAAGTGGAATGGGATATTTATGGAGTGACCATTTGGGGAAAATATAATCTGCCACACCTTCCTTTACTAAAATAGAACGATAGTCCTTAACCCTGACATAAGCTCCTGATGTTCTGCAATTAATGACATTTGCCTGCAAGTCGCAGATTCAAACCTAGTTGTGATTTGCTAGTCTTTACACTCCTTTAGGGAAGTGACACAGCTGATCCACACCACCAAGTACAAAGACATCAGCACTGTGGTGGAAGATGAAGAGTGAGCATTTTTAGTGTGAACCCTCAGCAAAACCCAGGAAGCTCTGAGGAGGTCCCACCAACTCCTGTGGGTCTCAGTTTCTTCCCCTGAAGGACTACCTAGAAGCTGTGATCCCTTTCCACCACCCTGATTCCATGGTATTCTGCAGCCAGCTCCCCCCTCTCCGGCAAAACTATTTTTTACACAGTAAGAGAACACCAAATAGTTGACTTCCCTTCATGAGCAATAATGGAGAAGTCATACTTAGCTTCAAAAAGTATGGGAGTTAAAGTAATATTGACAGGCTTTCCCTTCTACCTTTGTCTTACCAGGTTAAAATGCACTGCCTAAAAAACCTAAAGCACAGAATACACCTCAGATAATGGAGACCTAACTGAATTACTTTCTCGTTCATTATTGGACCTCTGCTAGACTCCTGAATCAAGTATCAGTCTCCATACTTTCACAAGGACGGAAGAAATGAAAAGGAGTCAGGGAAAATACACTAAATAATTCAAGAGCTTACAGAGTAAGACCTAGGAGGAAGGCACGCAGGTTATTCATCCTGAAAAAGAAGAGACTAAGAGGAAGCATGATGTTAGTGCAGCAAAAAGCCTGAAGGCCTGGGAAACCAGGTAACCTTGGGCAAGTCCCCTGACCCACTTGTGCCTTGGTTCACTTATTTGAACAAAAAAATAATCGATTTGGATCTTCCGCAGGTTCCCTGGTTTCTGATGATGAAAAGGACAGCGACTACTTCCCCAATGTCCCAAACAGGAAGTGAGCTCAAGGTGTCACATATGGCACCGAGGTTAACCATGACTACAGTGCAGTCTGACTCTGACAACAGGACACAGGCAGGAATCCAGAAGAGCTCAACAGTCTCCCGCAATGGGGTCAGATGGGGGTGATTCACCATGGGAGGCAGACTGGGGGGATGTGAGCGTCTAGGAGAAAAGGCTCCGAGGTCTGAAAACTGTGACAAACGACAGAAAACAAAGCTGGTCCCTCAGCCAGCGATGACCTAAAGCAAAGAGTCATTAAACAGGCCTCAGGGGCAAGGGTTGACCGAGGTGGAGCCTCTCACCCTGGGTTCAACGGGTCAGTCCGAAAGCGGATCAGCGGGCCACACAGCCCCCCCACCCCGCTCCGGCTTCTGAGATGGGGCCCCGCACGGGTCCGGGACCCCGACCCCATACGCGCTGGCTAACAGGTGGTGAAAGTTTTCTTTCCCGTCTACATATTTTTCACATGGAGTCACTCCTCCTCGCGGCTGAGGAGGAGGAACCCCAGTAGCCCGTGGAAGGACGCTGGGATGGGTCTGGGGAAAGGCCACCTCCCCTCCCCGCTCCCCGCCTCCCCGGCCCCGCACCCACGGACGCCCCGCCAGCGCGTTTCACAACCGCCTCCCGCCCGCGGAGCCCGGCCGCGCTCTCCAGCAGCTGGAGGCCCGGGGTTCTGAAAACCGAGCGCGGAGTTCTCCTTCCCGGCTCGCGAGCGCCGCGCGGCCAAACCCGCGCCAGGCCGAGCCCTTCCCGCCGGGGCCGCCCGGGGCCGCGAAGCGCTCAGACAGCCGCCGCCTCCCGCGCCGGGACCCGAGCCTCGGAGCGCCCTCTCCGCTCCGCGGGGCCTCCTTCAGCCCGACCCCCGTCCCCTCCCCAGGGCCGGCCACCCAGCCGACGGACGCCGGCGCTCTGGGCCCTACTCACCAGGTCCTCCCCACCTCCCGGCCCCGAAAGCGGCCGCCCCGGGGCGCGTTGCCCGCGCTCGCGCGGATGCCGGCGCCCCGCTCCCAGCCGGCCCTTCCTACTCGCGCCGGGCCGGCCCGCCAGCCGAGCAACGTGGCCCTTCCCCAGCGAGGGCGGGGCGGGGCGGGGAGGGCCGAGGGGCGGGGCCGGCCGCCCTCGCCAGGGCCCCTGCGTCCCGGGCCCGCCCCTCGGCCCGACTGGGCCAACCCCGCCGGCCGGGCGTCCCAAGTTTCCGGGATTCGGAACTTCGGGACGCGCGGTGCTGAAGCGCCTACACAGTGCCCTTCCTGGCTCACGATCCCGACCCCACTCGCACACTCAACCCGTCCCGAGGAGTCTTTGGGAGCCTCGTCGCCCCCAGCCCCAGCGCCTGGAGCCCACAGAGGGGATGGGGTCAGTCCGGCCTCAGGTAGGCCTGGCAGCCGGACGGTGCGTCCACCAAAGTCCACCAAATCCAAGGCCGACGTCGTGCGGACAGCGCTCATCAACCCGCTAAAGTCTAGCTTCCGGGGG
>NC_081568.1:148950652-149000158 GCF_022355385.1 Mustela nigripes | reverse complement strand
TTTTTTTTTTTTTTTTTAATACTTTGTTTTTTTTTCTTTCGAGGTGGGGAATGAGAGCTGTTCACTCTGCGTACAGGAGCAGAGGACAGACCTGTCCCAGGGATAAGAACCATGAGACCTATGGAATACAGGACTTCATCTCAGGATTTTGTGGAAGCCCTGTGAAAGGGGGTGAGGGAGCCCTAGAAAAGCCCCGATGTCTGTACCTGGGACTGAGGGTGGGGCACTGAGAGCTCCTGGCTACTCACGCACACCCAGTCTAGGGCCAGCCCCACCAAGTGATGGGGCTCCAGGCCCTTCCCCAATCCACTTCCCTCCTGTGTTCCACACCGCACACCGCTGGCAGGAACTTAGCAGTGTGGGGTTACTGACTGCTTTCGCTCACTAATGTGTTTCTACATGAAACCAGGAATTATGAAGGGTTCCAGACCCCCCCCCCAAAAAAGGGCAGAGTATGCCCTAAAGCCCCCACCCCCAGCAGGGGCTAAAGAAATAAACCAGTTGCACAGAGGCCTCCACATGTAGAACTTTCCCAACAGCTCTGCAGAGTGTGCATTATCATCGCATTCTACAGAAGGGGGGCAAACTCTGTCCAAGGCAGTGTGAATTTCAGGTTAAGTGCCAACTGGCTGAAGGTCACAAGCCCTAGTGAGGGGCATGGCCAGGTTTTAGACCCAGGCATTCCTGCACTCATTCCTTCCTCTTACACACCCTTGAGTGAAAATACACTGAGATGGCTGTGTGTCCAGCATGACAGGTGCACACTGGGGCAGCAAGGAAATTATGGAAGAAGCACCTGGAGCCTAGCTCTGAAGGGGCAGAGTGAAAAGAGCTGACACCTCACTGAGACTGTACTATGTGTGTCTTCAAGGTTTCCAGCTGAGCTGACTTTATGAACCATGGTCTCATGGACTCATATGCTAGCCAATAGCCACTGTGTCTGCACATCTGCCCTCTCTTTATGCTTTCCTTATGAAGGGAGTTGGGGGATGCAGGAAGCCTACACACTCACACTCCACATCAAAGTAAGAAGGAAAACCGTGATTTCTAAAAGTGTAAAGAGTTGGGAAATACTAGTTTGTAGATCCAAGATATGAGAAGCTAAAATCACTCTCCAGGAAAAGGACATAGTAGGATGCTGAAAAATGGGGCAGACCAGCCCACGAGATGTCACATTCCCACTCTAATAATCCTCCTCTATCCAAGGCAGTTCAGTGAGGACAAGAATGGGGAACTGCTTGTGCATGAGAACTAACACCCAATGACTACTTTGTTGAAATTCCAAGGCTTACAGGAATATCTAAAGGTAGAAATTCCCCAGCTACAAAAGGACTGTCCCAAGCAGAAAGAGCCTGGTTAGAGAACAGGTTTGGGCTGAAGTCTTGGACGGAAACAAAAGAAAACACTTGGTCTAGGAGGCAAGAAGCCAGGGTGACATGTGCCACACTGACCTGGGAAAAGAGGCCCAGGGCTTTTGATGGAGATTTCATGAGGAGGTGTTATGGGCTGAGGGGGAAGGGGAAGAAGGGCAGAAACAAGGAGCTAGGTGCCTGAATTCTGGGAATGAAACCGAAACTGGAGTATGCAAAAACGGAAAAAATAGGAAGATCTGATCATAAGATAAGAGAGAATTTAGAAGTGAAAATACTGTATCCTGTCCACCCCCACTACCTCCAAAAGAGGACTGGAGACATACGGAGAAGGACATGAAAATTGTTCCAATTGCCTTCCCATAAACCATACCCAAGATACCCTGAAATTTTTTACAACTTAAAAAGAATTCATGATCTGAACTTAAGGCAGATCTCGGCTAGAAACTATCAGAAGAAGTAAAATCAAAGTTTTAAATCAGCGCTGTGTCTAATTTTCCCTCTCCCATTCTCCCAACATCGACACTCCCCTTGGAGACCCAGAAACACAGATCATCAAAATCAAAGAGAAAAGATTAATAAAAGGACCAGTGAGCAAAGTTTATGAAATGAGACTTTTGGTTAACTACATACAATTCCTTTTGTGTGACACAATGGTATAAATAAATTCAGTTAAAACACATTCACAACTTTTGATTAAGTCTACCACTGCTCCTGGCTAAGTGGTCTGAGATCCTGTACCTCTGTGAGAAGGCCGTGAGATCCTGTACCCCTGTGAGATAGTCTTGAGAAGACTATCTTGAGACAGGGTCAGGCAGAGCACAGGACTAGCACTTTCAGTGAAAAATGACAGGGGAGAGGAATTCTGGTTCAATCTAGGGAGGAAATGTCTTACCAGAGAGGCTGCTGACAAGGCACTAAATTTCCCTCCCTGAAGGTTTGCAGCAGGATCCAGATGGTCCTTATTTGGTCAGATGCTGTAGAAGCAGCCCAGCACTGGGCAGGCAATTACAGTATCTGCTTCTCGACACTGAGGCAAGTCCTTTGTGCTCAGAGTTTCTGTAGCTTCCCCTTACCTACTGAATTAGGGAAATAATCCCTGCTCTCTCTTTCTTACAACAGCGTGATGACAGAAAAGTGACCCAACTGGACATTTCATGTAACAAAAGCGCCATATATATACAGCACAACTCTGTACACTCGCAGGCCTTCCAGGTAAGATGAGGGCTGCAAAAGGATCCTGGGACCAGAAAGCCCTTGCAAGGACTGGCACTAGGAATGTGGTGGGCCAAGCTGGGGCAGGTGACTTGCCACCCTGAAATCTAGACCTTCTAAAGTAGAGCCCCGGCCTGAAAGGTACTGCTCCAAGCCAGCCTCAGACCAGAGAAGAAACAGCTCACCACTGGGGAAAGGCAGGCAAGAAAGGAAGGAGGGGGAAAAAGCAGCTAAGTCATAAATAATGTGATTTTCAGCTTGCAAATGATCTTAGTTATTACACCAACCCCAATGAATATGAGCTCCAGGTGTTACACAGCTACTGAGAGGCAGAGATGCTAGAAGCCAAGCCTTCTGCCCCATGCCCCCAGGCCACCATACCCTACCACCTATCAAAATTGCCAACATATCTCCTTTCTGTTTGTTGTAACTGAGAAAAGCAGGTATTTCGGCATAAGTAAACTGGGGTTCAAGGAAGGAGTAGGAAGGAGGTGAGATGGTTAACTATAAACAGGTCTGTGGGAACAGCCTGCAAAAACAGAAAGGACTAAGAGATGGAAGTCCAAAACACTGTCATCTTCAAGAGCAGGAGAGAATACCAGGATATGGCACAGGAAGAAAGGCCCAGAATTTACTCCAAGAAATGGAGCTCCACCTCCTAACCACACACTTGGCCCTCTTTAATCTGCTACCCCAAAAGGCATACTTATCACAAGTGTAGAGAGCCCTAAGGACCAGAATCCCCAACCTAAGCTCTCCTAGGACCTGTGCACTTTTTCCACCACTTGATGATCCCAGGTATTGTTTAACAGCAACAAGATGAGACACATTCAGGGCAGGCTTCTAATTGAGGACATCCAAGGCTTTTGCCAATACACTAATTCAATAAAAGAACAGAACTCCTCATTCAGAGTTTTTTTTGTATGTACCAATTACACAAGCATTATCAAGCAATGTCAACAGTACTGTTTTCCACACACATGGCCCTGGACACTTTTCAAGATCTATCCCCCATTTGCTCCCTGTGAATTGTCAGGAAGCTCTAAAGCTAGGTACCCCTGTCTTACAGGTGAACAGAACATGACAGATCTTAACCAACATTCCTAGGGTTACACACTAAGAAAGTCAGAGCTAGAACAAAAATTCAACTGATCTTAACTGTGTTCTGTTTTTCTGTGGTCTGCATAAGGTTTCATGGCCTAAATCTGAAGAGAGACAATTTAGGAAGTTATCCAGACCATCGTCTAACCTCCCCCAAGGCAGTTCCACTCAGTTAGCTCCCCCAAAACACGGCAGCCTGCCTCGGCCTAAGTAACCCACCCTAGAGTCTTATTTAGCCCAACATGTGTTGACTCCGTGTTGGTCCTTATATATAGTCTAACCCAGCCTCTCCTCAGAAGCTGAAATTCTCTTCATGTTCTCCTAGGCCTAACCTCTCAAATGCCACCGCACAAAACATCTTACAACGTACTCCTCCTACCTGGGTAGAGAGGCCGGGAACAAGTCTAAGAGAGTGAAACAGAGATAAAGCTTCCTGTGTATCCATTGCAGTAAGGGTTCTCATCCGGCACTTCCTAAATGGCAGCATCCCCAGACTGGCCCCACTCAACATTTCCTGCCTAAGAGCAGCAAGACACCCAGTGGGAAGTGAGACAGGAACCTTACCTTTCTTCTCTTCTCTCAGCTGCTCCCCTGGAGATCATCAAACCCCCTTCTGGCACTCCATTTCCAAAACTCAGAATCCCAAATCAGATACACCAAAGCGCAGCTTCTTTCCCCTTATCCAGGTCTAAAGTCCATGGCTGAGTGGACTCTGAGGGGGAGGAGTCTGGGGGGGGAAGGGGTAAGTCCAGGCCCCTCCCCCCCCCCCCCGGCAGGGTTCAGTGTCCCTCCCAGGGGTCTGTTACATTCCTTCATTCAGCTGGCTTATTCCGCCCAGAGGCTGGTGTGGGGCAGATCCCGGGTTCTATCCCATATCTTGCTCAGGGAAGGGAAGTCATCCACTGTGAGGACCCGCCGGTTTGTCTTCTGCTGGGGTTCATGAGGAGAAACAGGCCATAGAACCGGCATGGCCAGAAGGCTGGTGTCAGTGTTAACCTGTGGAATATTTAAACATTACGACACTTTCTATCCTATGCTGTACCCCAACGGATGCTTAAGGCCCCTTACCTAGATTGGATTCCTCTACCATCAATGGAGGCTGTCTTCTAAGACACATGGAAAAGAACATCCCTCTTCCTTCTCCCTCTTGTCCTGTTACTGCCACACACTAATCTCCTCCAGCTCCCAAGCTTAGGGGGTTGGTTCAGTGTTTTAATCGCCCGGTCAGCGCTCCTAGAATGAACTCAATCCACTCCAGACCCCAACACGGGCCCCTTCCGCATACATTCTCTGCTCCTTTCCCTTCGGCCTCGCCTCGCCCTCGGCTCCCAAAACTGTGGCAGGGCTGGGATTCCTGATCTCGAACTCCCTCCCGGGGCCGCGGAGAGCGCTCTGAGAGAAGAGAGGCCCGAGTCCGGCTAGCAGCAGCCGCCCCGAGCTCCAGTTTCTCAGCTGGGAAGCCCACCCCGGTCGCCCCCTCTCTTCTAAGTTTATTCTCACACACACAAACCCCGTCGCCCCCTCCCTTCTAAATTTATTCCTAAACACACATACACACACACACACGCGCGCACACATCCGTCCTTCCTGTAGGGGCGTGGCGTTCACATGACCCCCCCCTTCAAGAGTTTAACTCCTCCCAACCGTCTCCTCCGCACCCCATTCTCCGCGCTCACCCGGGAAGGGAGTGACACGGCGACCCTCCCTAGACTCTGACCCCCACCCCTCACCCCGCACCCCCTACCGCCCGGACGACCCTCGCCCAGGCGGCTCTGGGTCGTTACCTGGATCCCGCCCGCCTGGTCTCAGCAGGAAGCCGTGGCCCTCCCAGGTCGGAGTCCAGGCCCCAAGCTGGGTCCGGACAGACGGCCCAGGCCCCACCCCCTCGACCCCCGGCGGCCGGGCCCTCCCCTCGCGCTCCTTCCCCCCTCCCACCATCCCCCGCAACCACTTCCGCCCGTGCTCCGGAAGTGAGTCCGCGGCAACGTCCACCTCCCTTCGTCCCGCCTCATTCTTCCTCCGCATCCCGTTCCCTCCCCCCCGCCCGTCACCACCGCCACCACGGGAGCGCGGGACGTGGGTCTGCACTGTTCCCAAGACCGGAGACGAGGTGTGGGCCGGACCGGGTCTGGAAGAGAACTGAGCGTGGAGCGAGAGTACAAGAAGTGGCGGGGCAGAGAGTACGGCGGCGAGCGGGAGCGCGCGTCACCGGGCGACGCGCGGCGGGAAGCGCGCATGCGCCGCGGCGCCCCGCCGTGTCGCGGGTGTGGACGCTCCGCGGGCGGGGCGGGTGGGACCTGGGCAAGGATGGGGGAGGGTCGCCTTGGCCCCTGGCCCTGCTCGGGTCGCCTAGCAACCGCCCGCAGCCCGGGTGGTGCGGTAGGCCGGGGCGGCTCTGCTATCCGGCTTCGGGTCCCGCCTGCCGGGCGCGGTTCGGGAAGCTGCGAGGCCCGAGTTAACCGTGCCTGCGCCGGCAGCTCCGGAGCGGCACCCGCGGGAAGTGTCGCTCTGCGCGTCGCTTTTTCCTCGCTGCTTCTGTCGCCCCGGCAGGACGTTTCCTTGGGTCAGAAAAGAGACAGAAAATGGTAAGAGTGCTCTAAAATGAATGCCACCCCCCGCCCCGCGCCCTCAGTGCGCCTTGTACACGCTCTGCGAAGCACTTTGCAAGTATTAATAACTGCGGTATTAATTGTATTACTTGGTCACCACCACCACCCGCGAACAGTGGGGAGTCAGCCTGCGGTTACGGGACTGGAGAGCGGTAGAGGCGGTCTCCGACCTCCCAGCCTGTAACACGACCCCGCGCTGCGGCTGCCGCCTTCCGCCTGACACCTCTCTCGGAAGAAACCTGTCGCTTCTGCAGGGGGCTTGCAAGTCCCAAAATGGCCCTGGTTGCTTTTTTCTTCTTTCTTTTTGTCCTAAATGTATTGTTCTGACTCGCTCAACTTGAATCAGTAATAGTAGAGGAGCTACTACTAATTTTTGGAGTTCATGTGTCATCCCCTAAAGACATGTCCTAGAGTCTTGCCGAGACAGAATGGATTGGCAGCCTCTGTTTTTACCTCCTCTCTGAAAACTCTAGCCTGGGCTTCGGTCTTCTGGCCTGCCTTGTGAGATGTTATGATTTATAAGGATTGTGTAGGTTTGCTCTTCATTTCATTCCTGGATCAAAGTTCCTAAAACCCTTGAAACTTCCTAAGAGGTAAGAGCACTAGGTGCATCTTCTGTTCTAATGTTTGGTCACTGAGGGCGGTTCCATTGGTTCCAAGCTCTTGGTAGCTCTTCATCTGGCTGTTCATCCGTATCCTTTTTAAATATCCTTTAATAAATTGTTGAGTGTAAGTAAGTGTTTTCCTGAGTTCTGTGAGCTGCTGTGGCAAATAAGTCCAAGAGAAGGAGGTCCTGGGAACTGCCAATGTGTAGCCACGTCAGGCAGAAGTTGTGGGTAACTTGGGGACCTGCTACATGTCATTGGTGTCTGAAGTGTGGTCAGTCTCAAATGGACTGTGGGGTCCAATTTAACTAGTTAAATTGTAGGACAACCAGCTGGTGTCACAGAAAATTGCTAGGTGGGGGGGAGTAAACCCCACATATTTGGTGTCAGAAATTATCAGAAGTGAAGAGTTCTATAAAAAAGGAAAGAAGACATGGAAGGAAAGTCTGGGTTTTTCTAGTACGTACATTGGTCTGACTTGCTAGACTCCAAGCTGAATCTAAGAGGAGCTGTAACTAATTTTTGGAGTTCACTTGTTCTAGAATATGGCCAGGGCTGTGGATGGATTTGCAGCCCTCGTTTTTTTCCGTTTTTGAAAACTGGAACCTGGGTTCCAGTCTTCTGGCATATCTTCTGTTCCTGTGATTTCTCCAGATTGCTAGCAGTGACTAACACATATTTTCAGTACTGGAAGTGTAATAATTGCTGAGTCAGGAGTCTTGAAATGATTTATTTGGAAAGATGTCATATTAGAAACATTCTTTAAATAGAACTTACATTGCTGTTACACTCAAACATAACAGGTTCACAAATAAGTTCTTTCTCCAACTCAAACCTACTGCATCCAGCTGTCCTTCTCATGTGAATTAACAGCAACTCCACTTCATTTATTTAGGCCCAAATCTTAAGACCCATCCTCATACACTCCTCTCACATCCTCTACCCAATTGGGAAATTTTGTTGACTATGCATTCAAACTATATCTAGTATACAACACCTCAGCATCCCCACAGCATCCTGCATCTGTCACCCAATCAGGTCTCTGCTGTACAACCCCTCCTCCAAAAGCCTAATCTCCATACAACAGCCAGAGGGATCCTGGCATTGATTTCCCAGTTCACTTGGAGTGAAAAGCCAAACTCCTTACAGAGCCCAACACCTAGTAGCTGCCCTGCTTCTCTATGACCTGCTCTCCCTCTGCTTAGTCTGACTCGGCCACACTGCCTTCATTGGTTTTCCTTGAGCCCACTTCAGGAACTTGGCACTGGTGGCTGCCTCCGCTTAGAAAGCTCTTCCAGATATTTGCCTGACTCACCCCTCACCTCTTTTCAGACATTTTATCAAATGTCAGCTCAGTTAGGCCTTCCCTGATCAACCCCTGTAACCCTCCTCACTCAGCAGTGCCAGTCTGTCTTCATCAGCTCCAGTTTCTCCGTAGCACTCACTTATCAACCGACATATTTATTATGCTTACTGCTTATTGTCCGTCTGCCCCTGCTGCCATATAAATTCCATGAGGGGGGCCGTATTTGGCTATTTGATTCCTTGCTGTCTCCCAAGTGCCTAGCCCTTAGTTGGTGCTCAACAAATATTTGTGGAATAAAGGAACTAATAAATGAACTGGAAGAACTACTTTCATGATAGAGTATTCCCACCCTGGCCTTTCCCACCAGTAGGTACATGATATAGTATATTTTGCATTATGATTTTTTTTCTCACCATACCATAGATACTCTTCACATTTCTAAATATTCATAATAATGCTTGTTAAAGATACTTAGATTTTTTGCATGCTTGTTCTAATTAGTCAAATGATACAGAGTAGCATCAAGAAAAAATTATCTTCTTCTAATCCCACCCTGCTGAACAGGACCACTTTTAAATTTAGTGGATACATTTCCAAATATTTGCTAGACACACATATAAACACATAACAAGTACAGATTTCATAGTTCAGAGACAGGTAATGCCAGAATTGTAACTTTATTTTCTGTAACTCAAGTCACTTTTAATTCTAGGCCTTATTACCTCTGATGGCAGAAAAACTAAATCTAGTTAATTCAGGGCAAATGCTGGCACTTTATGATTTATTTGTTAATGATCAGCTACAGTTTAATTCCAGTGAATTCAGAATTCATTAATACCTTTTCTTCTATCTTTTTATTTTCACATAATTACCCAGTTTTTAAAATTATTATAAAAGAAATGGACATTCATTGCAGAAAGACAGTAAACCATAAATAAGCAAAATGAAAAGATTAAAACATCCAGAAATAATCAAATTTTAAAAAAACACCCAGTGATAGTCAATCTTAAAATCTTATATCTTAATCTAATCAAATCTTAAAAAAAAAACAACAGATTTTATTTAGTTATCTCTCAGAAAGAGAGGGAGAGAGAGCATAAGCAGGGGAAGCTGCAGGTACAAAGAGAAGCAGGCTCCCCTGCCAAGCAAGGAGCCCAATGTGGGGCTCCATCCCAGGACCTGGGAATCATGATCTGAGCCAAAGGCAGAGGCTTAACTGACTGAGCCATCCAGGTGTCCCAAGTGGAACCTGTTTTTATGTCACTTCTGTGAATTGCCTACTTTTATCTTTTACAGTCATGTTACTCATTTGCTAGGACTCTTTATAGACTATAAAATAAAATACTGTTATTTAGGTTGTAAATATTTTCCCAGATTGTTATTTGCCTTTTAAGTCTGTCTCTGGCTCATTTGACATTGCAGGTTTCAGCAGCTCTTAGGCCAGAAGTCTGGTCTTGCTGCCCATGCTCTGCCTTCAGAATAAATTAATGCTTAGGAGTAGACTAGAGACTTTTGTGTCTGTTTTTGCCCATGTGATATAAGGGGTAAATAAGAAGACATGACCATAATCTCCAAAGAAAAGGCCACAGAGTCCCCAGATGAAGAAGGAGGCATTTGGGGGACAATTTATGTTTTCTGGAGAGCACTGATACCCAAGTGCCATCCTAGATTTTTGGAAATCTCAATTTTAAATGATCTGTTATTCCTATTAGTTATCCCTATCCATACACACATAATTATCACACAATTATTCTTCTGTGTCAGGTGATGATAGTCCTGACCATGGGCATGTTCTGACTTTGTCTTCTCTTTGGCCTGGTCAGTATTCTTTCCTAAAACACCGTCGTCCTAAATGTCTTTCCTCCTAAATATCTGATGCATTAGTCACCACATCGTTCTCTGAACTCTGCTCCCTTCAGCAAATCCAGCGGGTGAGGGCGGACTTTTCGGAAACACTGAAGATAGATCTCCACCAATCCCTTTTTCATGTTCCTTGTGGCAAAAAAAAAAAAAAAGCAAGAGGGTGGGGAGGGCCGGAGTTTCACTGCCAGTACAGGACTGAAGAGGATGTGACAAGCTCAAACATCACCCTAGTTAAGTGTAAAGCTGGACTTCTTACTTACAGACACTAGGATTCCTTATCCTAGTAAAACCCAGGATATTAAGCAGAGACTTGAGATGAAGGTTAGGTAGCAGTTGGGAGGATTCTGCTGGAGATTGCAGTTCAGTCACGGGATGAAAGCTACTTAAGTACACTTGGAATCCTAGTGCTTTCTTCATTTCATTTCACAGTGAAGGGTGCACTGATCATATCTGCACTGTACCTGGTCTTTCCTTACTAAATTGTATTGTTATTTTAATTATTTTAATTTTGAGCATCTCTCCCCAAACACAATGAATTTCTTCACTTGATCTTAGCCAAAAGGCCGAGAAGCGATGACAATGAATTTCTTTGGGGCAGAGACCTGTTTACCTTAAAACACTCATATATTTCTGTATTTGTTTAATTCGGTGAACATTTACCTGCCAGCTCAGATCCTGGCTCCTCTGATTTCTGTGGTGGAAGATCTCGTTTCCTTTAGCGAGGTGCAGATAAGGAAATGTATCCTTCACCCCTGGCAAGGTATTCATGAGGATCAAATGAAACCAAAGCTGTGGGAACACTTTTAAAACTACACACAGCAATGTAAATATCTGTGAGATTTAGAAGTTTACAGATAGCAATTGGAAAGTGCCAGGGTGGTGGTCACATTGAATTTTCATGGGAGAACACTTCATGCCCTGACCATCTGAGACCAGAGAAAGCCTGAGGGCCAACCTTCCCCCTGGTCCCCTTAGGAAACCACTCCTGTTTCTCACCTGGTCTGTTCCTTTTTCAGGGCTCTCAAAGTATGATTAGGCCATAGTGAAAGCTGGTCTACTTTCAAACACCTTTCTTAACAATTACAAGTTCTGACTACCCTAGGTGGCTTTGTTTTTAAATCTGTGAATTTGCATTTAAACCCAGAACTGCTTGGGTCAGCATTTCCATAGGCCAGCACCATTAGTGAGGGTCATCCAGTTATGTAGTGAATAAAAAACCTTGGCTCCCGATGCCAGGAGGCTGAGGTTTCCCTGTACTGAGCCTCCACAGGTGGTGGGGGTGGCTGGGAGAGAGGAGGAGATAGAGAAGGGAGAAGTCAAAGGAGCACAGTCCAAAATAGAAGTGCCTTTTACCTTCAAGACGTATCAGTCACATGGAAGAGGAGACTTATTCTCAAGAAAGAATAGGGAAATTTACAAATAAAAAACTGAAGACATTTCAGAAGTACTGAAGAAGTGTTTGGAGAGCCAAAAAAAAAAATAATCCGAGTAATTCCTGGTTTGGGGTCATGAATGCTTTGCTTCAAGCAGAACCAAGCTCAAATGGGAATATTCCTACTCCTTATAACCTAAACTGGTTTTGGTGTAAGGGTGCTTGGATTCTAAAGGTCCTGGCTGCAGTGACCAGTTCTCACATACCCCAGCCAAATCCTTCAAAGCTTTTCCTCATACTGGAGCAGTTCAAAGTACTTGGGAGAAAACGATTACAGTCTTATCCCCGAATTATCTATAACCTTATCATAATTCCCTTATCTTTTTGAAATGGGTTTTAAACCAGAATAACCATTTCTAATTATTGGAAACATTTTAAATAACTTTTAGTAACAATCTTTGAGTCATAAAAAGGAAAGGACATACCTAAATCTTTCAAAGGAACATCTTTGATCTTTTCCTAGGTGGGTGATTCACTGTTTTCCATCCTATTCTGGGATAAAGGTGTCCACATGTGTCTCCACATTCTCCCCCACCCCACCCCCACAATAGGCTACTTGGGAATAATGGAAGAATTTAAGTTAAAGGCAACCCAACACCCCAGCTAACACTCATTAAGAATCATCTGGAAACTGTTTAAGGAAAGAAAAAAAAAGCCACGGGATTCTGGGAGTTAAATTCTTCTCTGTGCCTCCCAAATGTCTCACTGCAGTGTGGTAATCACCTCTGTGTTGTGTCATACACTGATTCATTCCTAGTGCCTGTTAAAGGGCTGGCCTGTTCAGGTGACTGACCCTGCTAAGGAATCAGACCCATTTGAAGTCGTGTCTGGAAATATCAGGCTTGCATTCTTGCATTTTCTTTTAAGATTCATTTATTTATTTGAGAGAGAGAGAGAACATGCATGAAGAGGAGGGCAGAGGGAGTGGGAGAGAGAATCTCAAGCAGCCTCCACACTGATCATAGAGCCTTATGCAGGCATTGACACGGGGCTGGATCTCATGACCCTGAGATCATGATCTGAGCTGAAACCAGGAGTCAGACACTTAACCCACTGAGCCATCCAGGCACCGCACATGCCTGCATTTAATTAACGTGCTTGCTTAAGTGAGCAAATAACAGTTGGAATTTCAGCAGAGAATTAGTTGTGTGTGTGTGTGTGTGAGAGAGAGAGAGAGAGAAATGGATCAGATATACTCAGCTACAACCTAGAGTGAGGAGAATATTCCAAGAAAAAAAAAATTGCTTTTTCTGGACTTCGACCATCCCTAGAATAGCACAGGCACTTCATTCCAGGGAAGAGACCAGGGATCTTTGGTCTGAGGAAGACAGGGACTCCGAATTCATCTCCCTTCCCCCAGCCTGAGTTCTACTTTGTCCTTCTCTTTCCCCAGAAAAATCTTCACAAGTCTTTTATTACCAACTCAAATGCCACTCCCTCCCTGAGGGGAGAGACAGAATGTTGAGGATTGAATTAGATCAGTTTTGAGAAAATGAGGAAAGAAACATGACCTAGTGAATGAGTCAGGACTTTGGGCTAAAATCTGAGTGAAATTTACAGATTCCAGTAAACCAAATCCCTAAAAGGAGATATAGCCAGAGTCCCATAGATACATAGTTT
This sequence comes from Mustela nigripes, assembly GCF_022355385.1. NCBI lineage: Eukaryota > Metazoa > Chordata > Mammalia > Carnivora > Mustelidae > Mustela > Mustela nigripes. Next base: position 148,987,037 of record NC_081568.1, on the reverse strand, counting down.
CTAAAATGTAGAAACTGGGTTGCAAATTGTACAAGTCTGAACCCAGAGGACAAAGTTTGTAAGGCAATGGAAAATAGCATAGGCATTCCAAGAACAATATATTGCTTCTGTGTTTAAAACGTAAGGAAGTGAAACCTGAAAAGTATGGGAAAGCCTGGGCGAAGGCCTGCAGAGACACAGGACAGCACTCTAGGGCCTGTGCACTTGAGAGCCTGTTGCCTCGGGTTTGTACGTATGCCAGCTCTACCATAGAGTGCTGTGCCATGGGCAAATTCTTACCCTCGGTACCTAAATTTCCCCACCTGCCAAGTGAGAAATGAGTAATTGCCACCTCATGGTATTCTTAGGAAGAGTGGAAGGGTTGCCAGCAACAGTGCCTTGCACAGCATGAATACAGTATCTTGTTATTTTATTTTATAAAACTTGAACGATCTTAATATTTTTTGGAATAAGTAAGCAAACTTTGGGGAAAATTGATCAAATCCTCTGATTCCACAAATGATGAAACACTGTCATTGTATGACCTTTACAAATCAGGTCAAATGCATTTTATTATCTACTTTTAGGGTCATCCTGAAATGGCTTTTTAATGTATACAAATCTTGACCTGCGCTATGATTCTTGAATGCAGGAACTTGTGTCTTCACCTTGTGTGACCCTAACAGTGTTAGGCACAAATAGCAGAACTTAATAATCTATGAGGGGTTTTGTTTTGTTTTGTTTTTTTTAAATAAAGAATTTCAAACTTATCCTAGTGGCAGCCATTTAGACAGTTAACAAGGGGAGGGAAGGCCCTGGAAGAAACTTTGGCCTAGGCAACAAGTCCTGATGGATCTCAGTCAGGAGGGAGGCGTGTTTCCTGAAAAAGTCTGAAGGAAGGGACAGCAAGGATCATGGCTCATACCTTTCAACTGCTCCTCTCCATCCACCTGCAGCAGACTCTGCTACACGTACTAATTCCACAGATGTGGAGCCCCTGTCCTTGTGCCGTCACTGCCTCCTGAAGAAACACAGTAACTACCTTACAACCCAATCCAAGCCCTGAAGGGAGGCCCTAAAAGGCCCCCAAGCATAGAACTCAGACTCAAAGCCTGCACCAGGAGGTGAGATTTATTCTTGCCATTAACCAAACGGGAAGGGAACGGCCAGAACAACCCAAAGAGCACACAGGGAGGGAAGATCCCAGCACTTCGGACAATGACTGATTGTCTTGGGGTGGCATGGGATGGACAATGAGAGGAAAAACCAAGTCCAAAGATCCTAATTCTGAGGGGATGAAGAGGCTTGGCCTGTATGGACAGATAGTGTGTTTTGATGGCAAGGCAAGGCTTTTCTTTGAGATACATAGACTTGGAAACAGAAGGAGGCTGGGGATACCTGCCAGGAGGCGTGGAGCAGGACGCAATTCCCTGTCCACCCTGCAGGCTCTCCCTCATGGAGAGGATCACTTATAGAGACTGCTGCAAGGAGAGACTGTGATTCTGTGAAACAGCTAGATAGGGCTGGTGACTCACCTTTGGCATCCCTGAGGTTTGTATGCCAAGGTTCCAAGAGGATCTGAAGGCCAAGTGGACACAGCAGGAGCAGGGTTTATACCATCTTGCCTATCCAATGCCAAGTCTAAGAGGGCAACCACCAGATGGGAGAACCCTGAAGGGGGCTGTGGGCCATGTAGCCAGCAGTTAAAACAGAGGAAAGCAGAAGGAGGCTAAGCCAAAATGTCCCCCCTCCCAAGAGCAGTGCTCACATCCTGTCCAGCCTAGATCTATCCTTAAGACTTAAGATGTTCAAAGTAAAAGGAAACAGGGTGTGTGGCCAACTGGGTTGTCAGATACAATACAAAACACCCAGTTAAATTTGAACTTCAGATAAACAAGGAATTATTGTTAATGCATGTGACATACACTAAAAAATTGTTTATCTGCAATTCAGACATAACTGGGCATCTTGGTTTTGTTGGCTTGCTTCACTTTGCCAAATCTGGCAATCCAAGCCATGCGCCAATATGGTAAGCGAATCTGAACATTTTTGAAGATGGAATTAAACAAGTAGTGGCAGCTTCTACACTGAGTCTTCCAGGCTCCAGAGTTTAGTTATTGAACCGAGATGACCATACCTTCTCCATGCACTGAGCCTCTCTTCCTTCTGGGAGCTGTGGGACAAAAAGAGAAAATAAACATTTGACACAGGCTGGTTTGATTGGCCAGCCAAAGCAATAAGCAGTGACAGCTTAGGGATTTCACACAGCTGGTCTTATAGGATGTGAATACAGGGATGCCGGCATTTGGGGAAAAGGAGGGGATAGAGTAGGTCGAGGGGAGGGGATCAGACTGTTTTGCCTGTACTATGTCTCATGAAACTTAGCATCTTTGAGTGGCTGTGTGTATACACTGCTAACAATATTTTTACTGTAGTTGGGGTCGAAAATATTTGGAAACCACTGGCAAGAGGTTGGTGCTTGCAGGACATTATGAAAACTGTTGGATCAACAGGCAGAATGAGTTTGCTTCACACTCATAGGGGAGGGTGAGCTTTGCCTTGATTTAGAACAATCACTTTCTGGAACCACCTTCCCTTTTCACAGAATCTGCAGTCCCTTGCCTATATGGATGGCCAATGCTTCATTTAAAGTGGAGTTCCTAGTTTTGTCATTTTGTTCATTTTGCTGCAGTCGCTTACTAGAAACATACACTGGGATCCAGAATCGTTGCACCCAATTTTAGCAATAAATAGACTAATTAAACATACCATATAAATATAACAAATAATGTGGAACTAAATGCACCGTCCAAATGGCCTTTAAAAGTTTTTTTATTTCCTCCTCTAAAAGGAAAGTTTTTCAACTTTAAAATCGTTGGAGCTCACGAGGCTTAATTCCTCAGAACTATCCCAAATGGTTTTGTAAGAGTCACTATTTCTCTCACGCAGTGAACATATGATGCTTTTACTGAGGAAGAGGCAGAAAAAAAAAATGTTTACCATCTCACTTTGTACTTTAAGAGATGTCTATAACATTAGCTCTTGATTCAGAAATTATAAATAAAGCTGTTTCTTCCAATGTTACTGAAACACAGTGTCTTGTGATGTTTTCATCTTTATTGTTCCAGAGATTTCATTTTTATTTTGCACTTATTTTTTGTAAGAAATATCTTATTAATCCTAAGCCTAAATATTTACTCTCCCACACCAATTGCTCTGATCTCCAGCATTTCTGCAGATTTTGCTTTTATGCATGGATGAAATGGGTTTGCTGTGTTTTTTTTTTTTAAGTGAACAATACCAGATACACCTGGATCTGAAATTAATCCCAACACACAGGAACACCATAATTTTGAAAGGTATATGGAGGCTTGATGCCTCAATGTCCTTTGCTGTAAAATGGGCATAGTAAAAGTACCTACTTTGTAGAGCTGTGGGATTTCTATGAGAGAATGAATATGACGTCTGGTGTGGCAGAGACAATGCTCTATGACTCACCAAATTCCGTTTCTGTTTCCTCTTCATGAAGAATGAGACACATTTTCAACCTCTCTTGTATTGGTTTGGGGCCATGTGACTGGGCTCTGGCATGACTACTCAGCCTGGCTACCACGGGGGACATCTGTTCCAAGTCACGTGGCTATAAGACATGGGAGGGTGTCCTACCACACACAGGACTTTATGTGAGCAAGAAACCAAACTTTATTTGTGAAGATTTGAGGGTTTGTTACTACAACATTGCCTGGCCTATCCTGACTAATACACTTGACATATATATGTAGTAAACAGTTAATGAATTTTAGTATTTAACTTAAATCTATGAACAATATGAAACAATTTCTTGCATATATGTTACAGAAAGAAAAAAATCTAGACAAAGAACAGTGTGTAGTGTTCTGCATTTTGTGTAATAAGAAGGGGAAATTAAACTGTATATTTGACCCTTGAACAACAGAGTTTGAACTGTGTGGGTCCACTTATACAGTACAGTACTGTACTGTAAATGTATTTTCTTAATTACCTTTCCTCCAGCTTACTTTATTATAAGAACACAGTATATACTACTTACTATAGTAAGGTACTAGTAATTAAGTGTTAAGGGAGTCAAAAGTTGCACATGGATTTTCGACTGCATGGGAAGTTGGTACCCCTAACCCTCATGTTCTTCAAGAGTCAACTCTAGCTCCATATTTGCTGATTTTTGCAAAAAGAAATATAGTAAAGGAGAAACCAGGAACCAATGAAAATGAAACAGTGGAGAGGATGCTCAATGGGAGAGGGTTTCTTTGATTAAATATGTTGATACAATGTCCATTTTTGAACCATGTATTTTATATACTCAAAAAAAAAAGTTAATCATAAAAGGCATTAAACCTGGACCTTAAACAAATGACCTCACTCTATATAAAATTAGTTACTAAACCAACAATGAAAGACAATGTTATTCTGGTAACTACTCTGAGTATACCTACATTAATAGTATTGGGAACCAAGAATTTCCAATAACAAGGGAAAAATAAAATATAAAAAGTATTTTAAGAAAAATACTGTTTAATAAAACCAGAAACAATATGAACTTCTGCTAGTTCATATATATATGTATATATTTAAGTATATATGTGTATGTATATTTTATTCCCAGTTGTGTTCCTGAAGAACTTAGAAGAAATGACACCCTAGATCTAGTAACAGTGGGTACCACTAGCCTCCATACCTTGCAACTCCTGATGTAACAAGTGATTCAGGCACGAATAAACAATGAGTACTAAAACCAGTGCAAAATTGGGCAATAGGCTAGTCCTACGGGGGCAAACTAACATTCCTCAGCATTACTAGTGTTCCTTTTGGTATTGAATCCAGTATTTGCCCATTCCCCATGGATGTGTCTGGTCCTGTCTGTCGGCCTGCCTCTCAGGACCCACTTGCCCTGATGAGGTCCCAGTGATGGTTGTAAAGCTCCAGGCTCCATCTTGTCACCTCTCCTCCTACAATAACAGGTATCTCTGCCTCTGGCAAGGCTGTCATTACACTGGAAAGCTCTATAGAAGCTCCCATACCCAAGTCAAACACAGTGGGACCCACAGAATCCTGCCTTTCCCGGGGGCTGCCCAGAGGCCCTGGTAACACAATCTGGAAGTACAGGCCCATTTACACACTGTGGGCTTTTTGCAAGAGAACAGCTCCACCCACATGAAACGGTGCCCGGAGCACCTCCAGAGATGCCCCACATGACCAAGTGGGGCTGTGTACGAAACCACGGTCAGCTTGGCAACAAACTGTGTTGCATTCATTTTCCCTTTTTTGCTGCTTTAATTCTTTTCTCCCACCTTTTTTGCAGTCATAGGATTGCACCTGTCATCAAACATTAGCATGTGAACTTTCCCTCAGTCTCCCTGGGAGTTTCGCAGTCACTTTGTCAACTAAGGCATTACCCTCTGCATCACTACTAGTGGAAAAACCCGACACGTGAACATTCTTCTGAGATGCCTCTGCAGTATTCCTGGGGGGGAAAAAAAGTTTAAACCTAATTGAGAGTCTCCAGATCTAACTTCCATTTTAAGGACAATACAGGCTTGAAAACAAGTGTTAAAGAGCACCATCCAGATACAATCAGACAGATGAAGAATGTGTAACTTTCTGTGAGTTATTTGGTCTGGATTCTTGAAAAATCAGCCTCATAGGTCAAAACCGAACAGAAGTTAAGGTGGAGAAAATTTTCCAGATTAACCTCCAGATGGAATCCTTAAACCTTGACTAGATCATAGCGGAATTGCATAGAAATCTCTAGGAGACAATGGGGGAAATTTAAGCATGGCTTGGATATGAGTTATGATTGTAGAATGATTGTTAATTTGCTTAGACGTGATAATGGCAGTGGGGTTATTTAGGAGGTTGCCCTTGTTTTGAGGAGATTCGTGCTGAAGTATTTAGAGATTATAAGGTCAGATTAATAACTTGTTTTCAAAACTGGTGTATATGGGTATGTTGGGAGGGGGGAGAGAAGGAAAAAAAAGAAGTATGGTAAAACATTAACAACCACTGAATCTAGATGGAAGGCGTTAGTGGTTCTAGTCTTTTAACATTTTTAAGTGTTTTTAAATTGTCACACCAAAATGTAGGAAGTTATTAAATACCAAAAAACAAAAATAACAAACAAACCCTAGATAAAATCCAAGATATGTTTGTAACTGAAGAAATGCTTTAAGCTATGTTTTATTTTCCTCAGTTTCAAATAAGCAGCTAATACTAATACAGGGATGAATTCATCTACCTCTGAAGGGATGTTCACCACTAAACTGCTGTGCTTTCAAAAGCTTTTCACCTCGGTGGCTCAGTGGGTTGAGCCTCTGCCTTCGGCTTGAGTCATGATCCCAGGGTCCTGGGATCGAGCCCTGTGTCGGGCTCTCTGCTGGGCAGGAAGCCTGTTTCCCCCTCTCTCTCTGCCTGCTTCTCTGCCTACTTGTGATCTCTGTCAAAGAAAGGAAGGAAGCAAGCAAGCAAGCAAGCAAGCAAGCTTTTCACCTCCTGCATATTTCTAGCAGTGTGTCCCGGGTAGAAAAATATTCAATGCCAATCCTGTACACAAGTTCTTGGCAGAATAGTCAGCAAGTAATACGGAGAGCTGCCTCCTTCAAAAGGCTGCATTTATCAGGCAAATTGTGAGTGCTGAGGAGCCAGGGCACTGTGGAGAAATGCTCCTTTAGAGGTATAGTTTGATCCCGCAGAAGCAGCAATCTCCCCACATATTGCTAAACCTGTATGGGATGCAGACCAGAGTGGCCACTTTCTCCCCAGCCATACTGGCAACAGATGGACACTGATTAACCATTTAATATGCTGAAGCACATTTATTTCAGGCTGCCACTGTTAGCACCACCTCTCAACTCACAGAGAAAACTCTTCCCAAACTTTTTTTAGTTAGTGGGACCATCTTATTTGTTAAGGCAAACAGTTTTCCATTATCACCACTCTCCCACACAGAACCTGCCCTTCATTTCCAAGATGCCTCTGGACAGAGGGGTTCCTGGTCTGCTCTCACCATTCCGCTTGGCCCAGGTCAGCCCATCTCCAGGGCTTCAATCCACAATACAGTCTCAGGAAAGGGCTCCCCTCGTGTTATATTCATGCACATTACACTGGCTCGGCCATCCTCTGATGCCTAAAGGAGCCCTCCACAAGTTGGATGGTCCCGCTCTGTCCAGGAAGGACCCCTGTCATACCCACGGAATTCTCATGCTACACCAGTGTTAAGATTTTATTTACTTATTTGAGAGAGACAGATAGAACCCAGAGGGCGAGGGAGAAGCAGACTCCCCACTAAGCAGGGAGCCTGATTCAGGACTTGAACCCAGGACCCTGGTATCATGACCTGAGCTGAAGGCAGATGCTTAACTGACTGAACCACCCAGGTGCCTGCATTCTTTCCATCTTTAACAGTAGAACTCCTCAGTGAATGCTGAACTTGGGGGCACTGCATGAAGTTTCTGTTGTGTAGCAAGCAACCCCAAATCTCAGTGACTTCCCCCCAAAAAGCCGTTTATTTTTCTTGCAGTTAAATAGAGGCAGCTGTGCTTCAGGCCATGAACAGATTTAGGGGGGCTCTGCTTGTCTTGAGCTCTGGACCCCTAGCTCTCTGGAGCAGGCTCTTCTCATGGAGGGTGGCAGCTGTGCCAGTGGGGTGGGGAGGAACACGAGAGGCCCCTTAAGGCCTCAGCTCAGAACTGACACATTGTTATTTCTGTCCACATTCCCCTGGCCGGAGCAGAACATCAGTGGGGTAGGGAAGAACTCCCCGCCTTGGGGAACCTCGCCAAGGGCAGAGAGGGGAGAAACAAGGGAAGGTGCATGACACCTTCAGTCTCAGCCTCTCTTGTAGCTTGATGTGTGCCTAAAACTAAGTTCTAGCCCAAGGGGAGCAATGTGTGCAATGTCTATGCCTTGCACTTGGAGGCACTGGGCATGCCAGGACTTTCCCCTGCCCATCGGCCAAGTACATGGTGGGCTGCAGCCATCCCCGGGCACAGAGGCAGATGGCACAACTGTCCCCACCAGTCCTACCTCTGGACTGTGGACTGTTTACATTGGTGGATTTTTGCATCCCCTTTCTCGCTTCTGAGAACCCTAGCTAGCTAGCACAGCGCTCATTCATTCACTCGACGAGGATTTACTGAGTGTCTTCTTTGCGGCAGCCATTGCTCTAGGTCTCGGAGGAAGGTTGGTCTGTCTGCATCTTGGCCATGGAGGTGGTCACACAAACCCACACACGTGATAAAACTGCACAGAACTAAATCACACACACACACACACACACACACACACACACACACACGAATACAAGTAAAACTGAGGACCTCCGTACAAGATCTTGGTGTTGTACCAATATCGACATCCTAGTAGTGATACTACATTCGAGTTTTGCAAGAAGTCATTGCTCCGGAGACACTAGGTAAAAGGATCTCTGTGTTCTTGCAACTGCTTGTGACTCTAAGGATCGAAAGATAAGAAGTTAGAAGCAAAAACATTTGGACTCTGGTCTCTTTGCGCTTACAGTCTCAAATGGTGACTTACTTGATATGAATATTTTATTGAGCCAGAAAACAAGCTACTGGTGAACAGGAAGACTTCAACCGAAAGTGGTTATAGCTGGCTCCCAGCAACTGATAGAGCATGAGGAAATTGCGATTGATTACTAGGAACTGATAGTCCTTCTAGGGTAGAAAAGCAACAGAAGTTTAAGTGTATGTACACTATAGATTATGCTGACATGAAGAAAGCTTAATTTTTTTTATGACTTTCTTCTTTTTTAAGATTTTTAAAAAATATTTTATTTATTTATTTGAAACGCAGAGATCACAAGTAGGCAGAGGGGCAGACAAAGAAAGAGGAGGAAGCAGGCTTCCCGCTGAGCAGAAAGCCCATTGCAGGGCTCGATCCCAGGACCCTGAGATCATGACCTGAGCCAAAGACAGAGGCTTTAACCCACTTTAACCCACTGAGCCACCCAGGAGCCCCGAAAGCTTAATTTTGATTATGGTCAGAATCAGCATTATCAAAAAATCCCGACAGTTTTAGGTTTCAGTTACATGACTAAGAGTGCTTGGGCTAGGGGTATATTCAAACTGTGGCCTCTACCTTGGTCTTTCCTTAACCATGGGAATCGGAAGATTCAAAAAATCAAAAAGTTGGGGTGCCTGGGTGGCCCCTTTGGTTCAGCATCCGACTCTTAATTTCAGCTTAAGTCATGATACCAGGGTGATGAGATCAAGCCCCACAGTAGGCTCCACACTAGGCGTGAAGTTTGCTGGAGATTCTCTCTCTCCCCCTCACCACTCCCCACCCAAGCACACTCACTGTTACTCTCTAAAAACAAAAAACAAAAAAAAAAAAAAAAAAAAGAAAGGAAGAAAAGAAAAATAAGTGGAAAAAGTCCCAGATGACAACTTCTGCCTGGCAACAGCCCAGCTCCAACCATCCAGATGACAGCAGCGTCCTGAATTCTGCAGAGCCATTACATAAAAGGAACTCAGGACAGAGCAGGAATGCTCACTTTGGACTGGAAAGCGAGAGAGATTTAAAGTTCTTTGTTCCTTAAATAGGGTGTCCATATAACATCCCCTACATGGAGACACCTGTGAAAATAATCACAGGGAGCAGGCTGTGTAAACAGATCTGTCGGTTTTACAAACATTGTGTCATTGACTCTTCATGTTCCCACAGCCTAACTTCCTCTAACCAACAGAGACTGCTGCCTTTGTCAGCCCAGACTAGCCTAAGAAGAAGGAACCAGTAAACCCCAAATCTCAGTTGAGTTAATGTGCTTAAAGGGTTATTTCTTGCTCATACAAAGTCTAATATAGTGTCGGTGGCCCTGTTCCTTCTTCTTGTCAACTCATTTTGAGCATGAAGTTACCAGGTCATGGGAATGGGGGAAAAGAGAGCTGGAGGATTACAGAAATTTTGGGGGGCCACACCAGGAAGTAGTTTACATCATACCACCCACCCTTCCTTGACCAGAACCCAGTCACATCACCCCTACTTGCAAAGGAGACTGGGAAAAGCCATCCTCCTACGAGCCCAGGAAGAGGCACTCCTTCACGCATGTGCGATTACAGACTGGGAGAGGACACTCAGCCTCCTTACACAGCTCACGACCCCCTGTGCCGTTCACAGAGAAACTGCTGAAGATGGCAGACAGCCGTTCAGTACAGCCTAGAGCCTCGAACCCACTTCACTTTCTCTCTGGGGCTTTCAGTTTGTGATGTACTGGCATTCATCTCCAAGAACACTGTTTCCTCCAAAATCTGCAGGCAGGAGACCCAAGGACTAGCTCTGATGCTGTGGTTGAGGTCTGTAGCCCAAAGCTGAAAGAATTCCTCTTGGCTCAGAGGACGTCCGTCTGTATGGTGTACGCATGCCTTCAATTAATTGGAGGAGGACCACCCCCATTATGGAGGGCAATCTGCTTTAGTCCACCAATTTAAATGTTAATCTCTCATCCAGAAACACCCTCACAGAAACATCCAGAAGGATGTTTGACTGCATACCTGGGCACCATGGGTAGCGAAAGTGACACACGAATTTCTGCACATCCTCTAAGGCCAGCTCTTAATACTTTATGTTTCTTGTCTAAAGTGGAGGAAAGGGGACAAAGGGTCATGGCTGGGTCCAAATCCCTAATCTTACTCTGAACTCCAGTCTCATTTTTTAAAATATTTATTTTTAAATCAGAGAGAGAGAGAGAGAAAATGCAGGACTCCATCCCAGGACCCTGGGATCATGACCTGAGCCAAAAGCAGAGGCTTAACTGGCTGAGCCACCCAGGTGTCCGCTCCAGTATCATTTGTAAAATGTGAATAAGAATGTTTACCTTGAGTAATTCTGTAACAATAAGATGTTGTGTCTGTGAGACACCTAGACCTATGACTGACGCCTAAAGGATGGCAATCATTAAGATTTCAACTTGAAAAGAAAGTCCACTAAACATTTTAGGATTCTTTTCACAGCTGCTTCTTACTTGTAGGTGACTCTTGACCTTTTTCCATTTTCCCTCTGAGGTTTAGCCGAGTCTCAGCAGGAAGCTCCCTGCTCTCCTGCGGTGTCACTATCCCCTGGTATTCAAGTGACCATAACTCAGCTGTGTCCTACTTTTCCATGAGCCATCACTAAAGACCCATATAATGTCACATGTTTGAACAACTTACGTAGGCATTCCAGAGAAAATCCAAAGGGGAAAGAGAAGTGAGGAAGAATTGCCTTATAAATAAATTCAAAAGGCGAGAGCTGGTAGGAAATGATGCAAGAAGAAAAGGAAATAGAAATCAGCTTTTCAGGATGCCTGGGTGACTCAGTGGGTTAAAGCTTCTGCCTTCAGCTGGGGTCATGATCCCAGGGTCTTGGGATTGAGCCCCATGTCTGTCGGGCTTTCTGCTCAGCAGGGAGTCTGCTTCCCTCTGCCTGCCTCTGCCTGCCTCTTCCTACTTGTGATCTCTGTCTGTCAAATAAATAAATAAAATCTTAAAAAAAAAAAGAAAGAAATCAGCTTTTCTACTAATTTCCTTTGCGTTCTTACACCAGTTCGGAAATTAGCATCTATGGGATGACTGACTGGATGAACTGACTCTGATCTTCTCATTCAACAAACCTGCAGACTTCTTTATTGGGGTGGAGTTGAGGAAGGTTTAAACCTGGGCCAAAGCCACGTGGGGAACCTAATAAGCGAAATGGTCTTCCATACATGAAGCATGTAGAACTTTACCCAACTCCTCTTTTGAGGAGTCTTGATCCTCTGGTTACGCAACTGGCTGAGTGAGCCACTTTCCCAAAAGACCCAGACACATGGGCTTTGAAATGGGCCTCTGTTTCTCTTTCAGGTGATAGTATAGTGGGGTCGGGGGGTCAGAGCAATGGTTGCTCTGCTCTACGAGGTCACTGGGCAATGAGGGTGACATCTTGGGCTTCACATTGTCAATACGTGATATCTACCTGTGGGTTCAAGATGCCACTCCAGCTGTCCCCTTCCCCAGCCAGGTGGAAGAAGGCAGAGGAAGCAGAGTGCTAAGAGCTTTCTTTTCAGGGAATCACTGAGAGCGGCTCTTTTACTTCTGCTCACATCCCATTGCCCAGAAGCCTGAGGGAAGATAAACGGGTGCCCTGCCAACACTCTGCTGGGTGGGGTCTGATTGCTCAGTGGAAGAAGGTGAGACTGGGTGCCTTGGAGGAACCAGTAGTTCCTGCCACAACTGGTTCTTTGGAGGTGATTCAGTTCCCCCTGGAGAGTCTGTTAGACCCCACGGGCAACCCCTCAATTCCCCACTCTACAAAAGAGGATCTACTTTTATCTGTTTGGGAACATTATCTAAATTTGTATCAGGAAAAAAAATGGCGTTTCTACACATAAACACGTTTGAAGACCATTTTAGGGATTAGTGTGCCGAGGAGGAAAAAGAGGATCAAGTCAATGAGAGGCTGAATTACCTCTCAGAGCCGGTCTGATGAGCAGAACCCGAGGTAAGGGGGTGAGAATCCACCCAGAGCCAGCCATACGTCCTCACACATGAAGCTCATTTGTTTTGCCACCCGATCCCTCTCCCACACTCATACCAAATGGTTCCCAGTAAAGGAGAAGCTAAGAATCCCAACATTGAAAAATCCCAACTTTCTTGGAATGTAGTCATCAGGGGTGGCGAGCAGAATTGGGGAAATGGAAAGATACTCATGCAGGCTTGGGCTATCTGGATTTGCTAACTGGTGCTTATGGAAGCTAGGCTCCTACCCTCCTACAGAGACTGGGAGACTGGGACCTTGTCCTCGCATGTTGGCTGGAGTACACTAAATTCTGGCAGCTCAAAGCTTTCCCATGCAGGAACTTCTGGGGGCCAGAGTAGACATCCCAGGGACATGGCCTTGACCTGTTAGAAACTATGCAAGTGTTTGTTCCAGTCTTTACATGCAGGGTTTGGACAAAGTGATGATGTGCCAAGAGTTCTTCTGCTGGGCTCACAGCCTAGCCCACTTCCACATCTGGGATCTTTGTGGGCTGACCCCAGAACAGCACAGCCCTTAGCATAGGGAGACTGAGTCAGAACCAGGGCGTCTCTGCTCACAGCCCCACACATCCCTGACGGCTCCTAAGCACCTCCAGACACAAGCTGGGAGAAGAGGCACCTCGGGGCCATCACCCATCTTCTTGGTCATCCTCCCATTTTTACAAATTAGAATGGGCCTTTAGTCAAAACCTGGGTGCCCAAGCGGGGCACAGGACCCCAGGTCACACTTCTGGAGGTGCCTGACAGCTTTGGCTGGATTGTGGGTTTGAGCTCTGTCTGCAGAGTGTGCTGGGCGGTGGGGTGGGGGCTGGCAGGCCCCAGAGCTTTGTAGAGGCGACAATCCAAGCTGTCTTTGGAGCTCAAGCCCCCTGCCATGTATACCTCACTCCCCAGCTCTTCTTCATACCCCACCTCGAACCCTAGCCCTGTCCCCAGAGGACTTTCCTTCTCTCTTTTACATGCGTCCTTGACCCACTCCAGTTGCCATGTGTACTTGCGGGTGCAGCCTCTTTTTAGCAGCATGTCTGCCTGTAACTTTTTTTTCATTTGCTTGGCTAATGCCTCCTCAGCCATCACCCATCAGCAAGAACGCTGCCTCTTCATTATGTCTTTCTCTGAGTCCCCAGACCAGGTCAATCTCTGCTCCCTCCCATCTCTGGACTTCTACCAAAGTGAGGCCCCAGCTCCTGAAGTCTAAGAGTGGAAAGAGGCAGAGGAATAGAGAAGTAGTTTGTTGGCACAGCAGAGTGAAGGCAAGGCTGACTCAGCACTGGGGTCAAGGCCAGCAGGTTGGAAAGCAGAAGTTAAAGTACCAGTGGAGAGGAAAAAGCAGAAGAAGGTGGTGAGGGCAGCAGAGTTGGAGAAAGAGAAAGGAAAGTAGGCCCAGTGAGACAAAAGAAGCAGGCATCACAGGCATTCCTAGTGCACCTGCCCTGTGCCTGTTCAATAAATGTTTGAAGGGAGGAGGTGAAAAACTGTGGTTGCCTATTTCAGAGGACCTCAGTCTTCTTAGGGAAGTAGAAGGTTTGGGTCTTACGAAATATGGGCATTAGGAGTCAAGGGCCTATGAAGAAACATTCCATTTGTTGATGGAATAGTTAGGATTGACTCACTATTGAAGGATTGACTACTACAACAAGCAGACCCAAAATGCAAGGCTCTACAGTGTCATCTCCGTACTATAGAATTTTAAATTTTTTACTCACTTAATAGTCTAGGATGGGTGTTCAGGTCAGCGATAACCTAGGCTCCCCATCGTCTAAGGTCCTGCCCGAGAAAGGAGAAAGAACAGGAGGAACATGCAAAAAAGGTTCTCGCAGGCCTGGAAAGCACACACACTTCCGCTCACATTCCTTTTGAGAGACCTTACCCATTTGCAAGGAAGACCGGAAAACGTAGTCTAGCTCTGTGCCCCTAAGAGGGAAGAACAGAGTTTAGTAGACAGCCAGCGGTCTTCACTATGGTAGGCAGAGTAATGCACCCCAAAGGTGTGCTAATCCCCAGAATCGGTGAGTGTATTGCCTCATGTGGCAAAAGAGACCTTGAGGGTGTTTAGGATCTTGAAATGAGGGTGTTACTCTGGATTATCCCAGGGGCCCAGTGTAGTCATGAGGGTTCTTCTAAGTGAAAGAGGGAGTCAGAACTGATGCAGCATGAGAAAGATTTGTCTGGCCATTGTTGTCTTTGAAGCTGGAAGGGGCCTTTTGAAGATGGAAGGGTATGAGCAGGAGGCAGAGAGCCTACAGAAGCTGGAAAAGATGAGGAATGGATTCTCCTCTACAGCTTCAAGGAAGAATGCAACTTCCGCTGACATCTTGATCTTGGGCCAAAGACACCTATTTTGGACTTCTGGTCTCCAGAACGCTAATATAATAAATTTATATTGTTTTAAGCCACCGAATTGTGGCACTGGGAAACTAATACAACCCCATTTAGAAAAACCCCTGTTTTTCTCCTTTTTCCAAACACTACCTATTGCTAGTATGAAGCATTATTTTAAATGCTAAGAAGATAAGACTATGTCTTGATCGTCTACCTTGTGCAATAGCCTACTGACTGTCTCAGGAGCAATCTGGGACCAGTCAGGCTGGTGGACTTTAGTGTGGAGAGGTCCCTGGACCAACAGAATCTGTGTCACCTGAGAATTTTCTGCAAATTCTTAGCCATACCCTAAATCAGGAGCTCTGGGACCCAGTAATTTTACCAAGTCCACCACATGATTCTGACACTTGTGCAAGCTTGAAAGCACTGTTCTAGGGTGGGAGCACTATTCCACATTGAAGGAGACCAAAAAGATGCAGAAACTCAGCACTGCATTATTCTGAACTGAATATTTTTTTTTTCCAAAAGACATTACTGGGACAATTAAAGAAACTTGGACAGGGTCAGGATACTGGATGGTCATACTTAGTCAATGTTAATTTTCTGATTTTGATGATTTTGTGGTGGTGTTGTAGAAAATCCTTGCTTGTACGAAATATACACTAAAAGTCTTCAAAGGTGATGGGGTGCCTTGTCAGCCACTTAGTTTTCAAATAGTTCAGGAAGAGAAGAAGTCTTACATTGTACTTTCCATTTTTCTTTGAGACAGTTTTCAAGATACGAAAAAAAACAAACAGTAGATATAATTTTTAAAATATCAGCCTGTCAAAGACGAAAAATGTCAAAAGTACCTAGTGTGGGTGAAGGTGTTCTACCAAGTACTGTTGGAAGTGTAAGTTTTGCAATATTTTTGGACAGCAAGAGGATGTTATCAAAAATTTAAGGCAAATTTTGACTCAAAACTCTGTCTCTAGAAATGTAATCTTCAAACATAGCCAATGATATTGTAAGTGTTTTGTGGTGATACTTGCGGTAAGCATATCATAAGGTATAAACTTGTCAAATCATTATGTTGTAATCCTCAAACTAATGTAACATTGTGTGTCAACTATATTCAGATTTTTTTTTTAAATTTAAACTAAAAAAAGATTAATTTTTATGATTCTAAAAAAAGAAAAAATGTATCCTTCAGATAAATTTCTGTAAGGGTGAGAAAATATATTTTATTGCAAAACTGCTTATACTAGCAAAAAAAAAAAAAAAAAAACCCCAAACAAACAAGCAAACAAAAAAACTGGAAACAACCCAAATATTTAGCACTAGGGACTCGGTAAGTTATGGTGTAACTATACAGTAAGTAACTAAGAAGCCTTTAGAGACAATGCAAAAGATGTCTATGTCCTTTTGCAGAAAGGAGAACCACCACATTAATGCATGTATGGGAAGTTTCCTTTCTGTGAAAAATTGGAAGTGAATGTTTGGAAGCAACAGTGCAAGTGCTATTTCAAGTTCACTTCCTTTCATGTGCTCCCTGGTCCTGCTGGGTCCAGTTCCACCAGCGAGAGCCTCTTGTCTGTACAGATTCTTGAAAGTATAAATGCACAGCTTTTTGGTTTGGATTCCAAAGACAGATTGAGTTTAAAATGGTTGTGTCCAGACAAGAAAAAAAATGCTCCAGATCTGGTCAGATCTTTGGTCAGAACCTAGCTGCTCAGGGACCCTGGGCACTGAGGTCAACATCCCTGTGAGGTCCTGAATCCTGCCCAGATGCCATCTTGCTTCTGATAAGATTTTGAAGCTGGTTAACTAAACAAGGAGCTTATTCTAACCCCACAATGGGTGTATGTTTGTGGTACCTTTACACCAGTATACAGCCCACTCGAAATACTGCACTTTGGGACTGGCTAAAGAGGTGAGTGGGGATCCCCAGATGGGGGCCTCATTTAGTCCTCAAGACTGTGTTCTGTGCAGAAGTTCTAGGACGGTGTTTTTCTGCTATCCATCTAGGATGGTGTTTATCTGTGTCCCTTCCCCCTGACTGATCAGGCACTTGAGGCACTGTTAGTCTTCAGATTGGTCTCTGTCAAGGGTTGGTGTGCCCAATGGCAGATCTCCCCACAGGCCATGAGAGGGTCAGTCAACCTCAGAGAGGGCTAAAGGGCTGGGGAGGAAGGCCCTGAGTTTTCTCCTCAAGGCCCCACTAGTCAGCATATGCTCAGACAAAATAAACTAGGTAACCACCAAGATTCTAGATTGGGGAGGGGAGAAGTGAGAGCAGAACTGGGAAATGATGTAACTCTTCCCATTGAAGTGGCTAAAAGTGGAGGAGGGAAATAAGATCACAGGAAGAAATGCTAGTCAGAGTACTGCTTTTATAGTATTTCTGTTGTAACATATTTTTATCTTTATTTTTTGAGAGGGAAAAAAATAAACCACCTGATAAAGAAGCTGGGACCTGGGAGCTCTGAGGTTTGTGTTTACTGAAGTGTTTTGTTTTGTTTTAAATGTATCTTCAGAGGACAGGCTCTAAGAAAAAAAATTTTTTTTGGAAGAAGTGACTTCTGTCTAAAAAATTTTAAATACGTAATTGAGACAGCTTCAGGATGACTTAACTATTAGTGAATAACTAACATATGTATCCCAGATATTGTTTTGTGGAACAGGGGGATGACAGGCCAACTGAAACAAAATTGGGGGGATGGCAGTGTCTCCCCCAAAAATGTTCCTCCAAAATTATTTACTAAGAGTAGGAGTCTTTGGGAAGGGATTCTTTTTTCCCATTTGTGTTCAGTTTAGACCCCTGGCTTTAGACCACAAATTCTGTAGCTTCTTAATTTAAGTTTCCTTTTGCTAAAAGTTAACAAAACATAAAGAGGAGCTGAAGGTAGTGAAAAAAAATTGTAGAAAGTTGTAAGGCCCATGGTTGAGAGTTTGGCAGATAGCAGTGTATCAGTCAGATTCCAAGCAGGAAAACAGAAACCACTCTAAGTATTTGGGCAGAGGGAATCTAATGCAGGGAACATGTGACACACAAAGAGACCAGCAGTAGGGGAAGCCCCTGCCAGATGTCATCAGATACAGCGTTTAAAATAATGTTTGAGGAAAAAAAAAAAAAAAGACATGTTTGGAATACTATAAAAAAGGAAACAAATGGAAAGTCTCCAGCTGAAAAACAGAATATCGACTTAATGGCAGATTACACAGCCAATGAGAGACTTAGTGAACTGAAATATAAGTTACATCCAGAATGAAGCCTGGGCAGGGAGGGGGGACAAAGGGATGAAAATGAAAGGGTAAGGTTACTACTTAACCATAGGAGTTATGGTGATAAGGTCTAATATGCCTTTGCTGGAGTCACAGAAGGAAAGAGAAAGAGAATGAGGGCACCCAAACAGCTGAGAATTTACCAAAACTGAACATACAAATCCACAAATTTAAAGGCCCAAAGGATCTAAGCAGCATTACTATATAAATTTAAAAAAAAATCCACACCCAAATGTATCTTGGTAAAAATGGAATAAACCAAAGACACAGAGAAAAAAAAAAAAAACTTAAAAGAAGGCATTAAACAGGAAGATGAACTGCTCACCAACCAGTATGGAAGTCAGGAATTGGTGGCTTGATGCTTCCACTGGGACAAAAGACACTCAACCTAGAATTCTATTCCTGGGTAAAAATATCTTTTAAGAATGAGGTGGAATAAAGCTATTTTTAGGCAAACAAAAATTGGAAGGTGTTACCTCTAACAGGACAGACTGTCCCTATAGGATGTTTTTCAGACAAAAGGAAGGAAAATGGCCCCGTGTGGAAAATTGAGGAGACAGAGAAGTAAGTAGTAAAGAGGAAAATAAATCTCAATAAATATTTGGTATAGACAACAATAATACTGTATTTCCATGCATACCTGTATAGCTTTATATGCACATAATTAAAGTTCACAAAAACGATGGCATGTAAGATAACAGGCAAGTGAAGCTGAAGTGTTCTAAGATCCTTCAATGGTCTAGTACAAAGATAAAACTGCCAGTTTACATCAGGCTTTGGTAAATCAAGAATGGATCTTTTAAGTCCTTGGCCAGTAAAGGAGGAGAGAAAGCAATATAACTTCCAAACCAGCAGAGAGAAAAGTAGAATAATAGAATCCTAACGGAAGAATTCTAACCCAATCTGAAAGGAGCCAAGAAAAGAAACAACAGGGATGCCTGGGTGGCTTAGTCAGTTAAGCATCTGCCTTCAGCTCAGGTCATGATCCCAGGGTCCTGGGATGGAGCCCTGTGTCGGGCTCCCTGCTTGGCAAGAAGCCTGCTTCTCCCTCTTTCTGCCCTTCTCTCTCTGCTCTGTCTCTGTTTCTCTCTCTCTCAAATAAATGAATAAAATCTTGAAAAAAAAAAAAGAGAGAGCCCAAACATAACTTATACCAGGAAAGCAGTGAAAAATATATAAGCCCAAACATAGTGGAAATTATACATGGAAAGCCTAATGTTCCTGTTAAAAGAAGTTACCACATGCTATTTCCAAAAGACACATCTCCAAGAGGCACATCTAAGCACATCTTTGGGCTTTTATTTTACTTACTTATTTACTTTTTAAAATCTATTTGACAGAGAGAAACACAGCTAGAGAGGTAATACAATGGGGGGAGTGAGAGAGGGAGAAGCAGGCTTCCTGCTGAGCAGGGACCCCGGGATCATGACCCAAGCCAAAGGCAGACGCTTTTGTCTGAGTCACCCAGGTGCCCTATTCTTTGGCTTTTAAATCTAGTGAGAGAATGAAAAGAATATGCCATGTAACAGTAATTAAAAAGAAGCTGATGTTATTAATATCAGAAAGAAATAGACTTTAAGCAAAAGGCATCACAACAGAGAAGAGGCTTTCTTCTTACAATTTCAATTCACCAGGAGGATATAATAATTCTATATTTACATGCATCTAAAAACACAGCCACCAATATACAAAGCAAACTGCACAGATCATTTAAGTGGAAATGGGGAACTCCACAATTACCTCGTTCATTGACAGAAAAAGGAGCTAAACCATTGAGAGCAGAGAGGATCTGAACAATGCATTACAAAGGTGATCTAATGTGTCATCTAGAAGAGTGTACCCAGCATCAGCAGAACACACATTCTTCCCCAGCGCCCATGGAAACTTCACGAGATCGAACACGGGCTGGACCATAAGCAGATCCCAACAGATATCAAAGGGTAGCAATCACAGGGGGTGTATTTTCTGACCACAATGCGATAATAAAATATAACTAGGAAGTCCTTGTACATTTTAAAAGCGTACTTCTAAATAATCTATGGAATCTGTTGTGATTATTTGTGATTTTTTGTTCTTTCTTTATTACACCAGAGGTTTGCCAATTTTAATCTCTTTCCAAAATACCAACCTTGATTTTTGATCCTTTCTGTTGTGTCATTTTGTTTCATTAATCTTTGCTGTTACTTTTATCTCCTTCTTTTAACTTTAAAAAACAAGACCGTTCACTAGTCAATTTAACAATGATGTTCATATAGAGATTTTCAAAATACAAAATGCTTTTTCACAAATCTTTAAAGCAACCTTGTGAGTTGGGTCATTTCCCTTTTTATAGGTGGGGAAATTATAAACAGGAAAAGAAATTCAGAGTTGTTGCATTCCCTGGAATGCTGACCCTAAGGTTTACATCCAAGACCAGAGGAACTTCTGCTCCTCTCCAGGGCTTTGCCCTGCCAACCCCTGGATCTTCTCATATTTTGAGATCTTAAGGGACTCTCTCCCCTCAAACAGCCATGGTTAAGATGGTGGAGGCTTGGCTCCCGCCAACCCTTTCTGTATTAATTTCTAGCCTATCTATTGTAGGAAAACGGGGAAAGGGAGAGAAGCAAAATGCATATAGTATGAGTGGGCAGGCTGCCTAAGCTGGAGAAGCAAGTGTGAAGCAGCGTTGGTCCCAGGCAACACTTTACTGGAGTAGAGCTGGAAGCTTCTTCTGCTGACCCTTTTTCCAGCCTGAAAAAGCAATGCATTTTCGCTTAGGAACAATGGATTTCTTGCTTAGAAGCAAGATACTGCTGAGTAACCAGATTAAGACAGTCGTTTTTCTCGAATCTCATCTTCAGTTGTATCTATGTGTAGGGTGATCATTCAGCTATTTTCTTGGCTTTCAGATGGGACTGTCTTCTACTACCTGACTGTCAGGTCGCTAGAGTCCTGGGACATGGACCACCACATGGTGAGACTCACTTCACACACTTTTATGCTAAAGCTTCTCATTCCAGGCACACTTCTAAGGGCTCTAATAACCCAACTTCTCCAACTCACTTCTATTGTTATTCCAGTAAGAGACTGCTGAGGACATACAGCATAAAACAAAAGATTTAATTACTTGCCTGAAGTCATCTGGCTTATTACAGCTCTTATTTGCATCTGGGCTTTGTTGTGGAAAGGCCATGTTTTGGCCACTATACTTTGTAGTCTCTCTACGTGGGATTCACACAAACTGAGCATAACGGACACACTCCACACCCTGAGAAGAACTGCCAGGTCTAAATAGAAACACCCTGTAGAAAGAATTGAGTTAAAATTTGTGTCTTCTTTCTCTGGGTCTCCAAGCTGAGGCTGGAGAAACCTCCCAGCCCAAGTAATCCCTTGGAAGCGGTTATACCCAATTTTTTAAGGTCCTGATGCAGACGGACTGCAGGTCCCCACTGTCTGTCCTCAGCTAACTGGTCCTCAGTGGAGCCTCTCTTGATTTTGAAACCCAGGAGGGAAAAGTTCCCTTGCTTTGCATGACTGGCACTCAGTACCTCTTCACTCCTAGAGTGTCCATACATAAACACAGATGAAATTATTTTTCAGAGGGTGCCTGGGTGGCTCAGTGGGTTGGGCCTCTGCCTTCAACTCAGGTCATGATTTCAGGATCCTGGGATCTAGTCCCGATTCCGGTTCTCTGCTCAGCAGGGAGCCTGCTTTGCCCCCCCCCCCCGCCCCTGCCTGACTCTCTGCCTACTTGGGATCTCTGTCAAATGAATAAATAAAATCTTAAAAAAAAAAAAGAAATTATTTTTCAGGTTTTCACTTTCAAATTCATTGATAGAGAGTGCTATGGAAGACTTTTCCATACTCACTGTTGATTAATCAACAGTTTTGCCTTTCTACTTTTTACCCCTTCCTCCTCTCTCCTCTGTCCTCTGGCTTCTCCATCAAGTTCCCTAAGGACTGTAACTCCCTCCATTGTCTTTCCTATACACTCCACATCTTTAAGATGGGAGACCCTTAGTAAGTTTTGGTAAGTTACACTTTTCTAGGATTTTTAAAATTTCAAACAACATTTCTAACTTATTGTAATAAAGTTGTAATATCTTACTGTTTTAATACCTGTAGCATTTGTAACATCAAACTTCAGAAATCTGAGACTTCAACTCCAAGGAACTGGGTGCTTTATTCAAATGGTTGCAACAAGGGACGTTCTCAAAGGAACTGTCTCTCCAAACATGAGGAATGAGATGGGATTTGTAGGGGAAATAAACTAAAGCCACAGTGTTCACTGACATTTTGGTGGGCTTTGGTCATGTAGGTGTTGTAATCTTGCAGAAATGGATTGTGTTTCTTTGTGACTTGGCTCACTTATTTTACAGCCTGTTCTCAGAATTGCTGCTCAAGGAATTTGGAGGGAGTGGGTAGTTCTCTCAGTAGCAGGGAGTGGGGAGGTCAGTGCATGTCCACAGAATAGAAAATTTCACAGCTCTCCTTATTCTGACTTTGGTGTTCTTTTTGTTTTGATCAATCTCACCAGAGGCTTGTCAGTTTAACTAGTCTTTTCCAAAATACACACATGCATTTGGTTTTGTTGATTCTTTATATTGTGTTTGTTTTCCTATTTCATAAAAGTCCCACCTTTTATTACTTTATTTTAACTTCTTTGGGATTTATTTTGATTGTTCTAACTTTTTGAGATGGTACTTAGATGATTAATTACCAGGTTTTCTAAAATATCTTTTTAGGCTATAAATGTCTCTAAGCACTGCTTAAGCAATATCCCACTGGTCTTGATTACAGTATTCAGTTCAAAATATTTTCTTCCTTGAACCATGATTAAGAAAAGTACTTGTAAATTTCTGAATATAATGGGGATGGCCTAAGTACCTTTTTATTATTCATTTCTAACTTAATTGCATAGTTAAGATAACATACTCTGTATGATTTTAATTCTTTAAAATTTGTTAAGGTTTACTTTATGATCTGGCGTATGGCCAATTTCTTCCCCAGCTTCATTGAGATATAATTGACATCTCACATTGTATAGGTCAATTTTTGAAAATGTTTCATGTGTGCTTGGAAAAAAAAAAAAAGTATCCTTAATACAATGGTGCAGGGTTCCATGTATTAGATTCCTTACTAAATTACAGTGTTCAAATCTGTAACTTTACTAATATCTAATATTCTTGTCCCACTAATTACTGAAAGGTATCAAAAGTCTCCCACCATGATTTTGGATTTTATATTTCTCCTTTGAGTTCTGCACATATTTGCCAACTCTTGAGCTATGTTAATAAGTAGATACTAACTTAAAACTTTTGTATCTTTCCAGTATATTCTCTTCCTTGGACCTTTTGTCTTAATGTAATAAAGTTTTAGTTGTTTTATCCCTTTACCTGTAGGAATAGTTTATGACTTATTTATTTCATCTAATATTAGCAGAGCTACACCAACTTCTAAATGGTTACTATTTGCTTCAAATAACTTTTTTCCCATTCTTTTACTTTCAAAATTTTGAATGTCCTCATATTTAAGGTGATTCTCTTGTACACAGTATACAGTGGAGTTTTATATTTTTGTCCTGTTACAGTGTGAATGTTCATATTCCCCCCAAATTCACATGTTGGAATCTTAATGCCCAGTGTGATAGTGTTAGGAATTAGGAAGTTGGGATTTGGGAAGTGATTGAGTCATGAAGAATGGAGCCCTGATGAATGGGATCAGTGCTATTATCTGAGACCCCAAAGAACTTCCCAGCCCTTTCCACCACATGAGGGTACAATTAGAAATCTGCAACCTGGAAGAGAGCCCTCACCCAACCATACTGATCTCTAACCACTGTGACCTTCAACTTCCAGGCTCCAGAACTGTGGGAAATACAGTTCTGTTGTTGATAAGCCACCCAGTCCATGGTATTTTGTTATAGTGGCCTGAATTGACTAAGACATTGTTTGACAATCTTTGTCATTTAAAAAGAAATACTCGGGGGGCGCCTGGGTGGCTCAGTGGTTAAATCCTCTGCCTTCGGCTCAGGTCATGATCTCAGGGTCCTGGGATGGAGTCCCACATCGGACTCTCTGCTCAGTGAGGAACCTGCTTCCTCCCCTCTCTCTGCCTGCATATCTGCCTACTTGTGATCTCTGCCTGTCAAATACATACATAAAATCTTTAAAAAAAAAAATACTCGTATTTTTGGCTTAAGATCTGCCACTGTTTTTCCTTCTCCTTCTCCTGTTTTTTCTTTTGTTTTTAATTGATCTCTTAAATATTCATTTTTCCAGGGTGCCTGGGTGGCTCAGTGGGTAAAAGCCTCTGCCTTCAGCTCAGGTCGTGATTCCAGGGTCCTGGGATCGAGCCCCACATCAGGCTCTCTGCTCAGTGAGGAGCCTGCTTCCCCCTCTCTCTCCCTGCCTACCTCTCCGCCTTCTTGTGATCTCTGTCAAATAAATAAATAAAATCTTTAAAAAAATTCATTTTTCCTCTACTAGTATTAAAAATATATATATTCTATTTCATGATTCCCCTGGATTTTACAATGTGTATGATATTAACCAAAGCCTTACCTCATATTATACTTGAATCCTTTTTTACTCTCTCTTGACAGATATTATTGTTGTCTGGTATTTTGAGTCTATCTTAACAACTTTAAATCTTTATTGTTTTGTACAAAAAGTGTTCATTTACATTTGCCTACATAGCTCTTACTCTTTGCTCTTCATTTTTGCATCTCAGAACATCATCTGGGATCACTCTCTCTCTGTATTAAAATGCCTTCTTTAGAATTGCTCTTAGTGAAGGTCGGCAGGGGAAAATGAAACAAGTTTTGTTCTAAAATGTATTTATTTTGTCCTCATTCTCGAGAGGTATTCTCACTGGGTGTGAATGTTTGGGTGGACGGTCATTGTCTACCTTTACACTCATGTTTTCATTCCAATCTTTCTTCTGTTGTTGCTGAGAAGTCTCCTGCCCTTTGAAGGTAATTTCTCTTTAGCTGTTAATATTTTTCTTCTTTTTCCACAGTTACACTATGATGTGTGATGTGATTTTTTTTTTTTTTAAGATTTATTTGACAGAGACAAGTAGGCAGAGAGGCAGGCGGGGGGGTGGGGGAGCAGGCCCCCCCGCTGAGCAGAGAGCCCAATGTGGGACTCGATCCTAGAACCCTGGGATCATGACACCAGCCACGCAGAGGCAGAGGCTTTAACCCACTGAGCCACCCCGGCACCCCTAGATGTGATTTTTGTAAATGCATTCTTTGGGCTTTTCAAACTGCAGACTTTTTTCATCAGCTCTGGAAAATTCTCAGTCCCAGTCCCTTTGGCCCTCTTTTTTCTGTCCTTGCCTTCCGAGACTGTAACTTTACATATATTTGCATGTAAAACTTCCCACTGAAACCTTCCCTTCTCTATTTTCCCATATTTTTCTAACTCTGCACTGCATTCTGGATAATTTCTTCACCTTTACCTTTGAGTTCACCAATTATTTTTAATTTTGTCACAATCTGTAGCCAAATACATCTTTAAATATTTTAAGCAGTTTTTTTTAAAGAGCCCCCCCCCCCCGCAAAAAAGCCAAAATAAAACAAAACAATTTTAAAAAGTAACTGATAGTATGTGAAGTCTATATGAATCTGTTCTTTTCTGGTTCTGTCATGATGCCTTTTCCCCTTGTGCCTTGGTTATCTTTGCATACTTATTAACTGCTCCTGAAAAATGAACTTTAAAATATTCCCTGAGGTCTAGTTGAAGAAGTCCTCTTCCAAAGATGCCTTGTGTTGCTTTGGCTGGGGCTCAGGTTGTGTTTACCTGGGTCATAAGGGTTGGTCGGCGACCACAAGGTGTTGGGAGATTTTCTTTTCCCTTTCTTTTCTACTACTCTGCTCAGGTACACAGCCACTTTCTCTATAGCCCCCTGGGATGGAGGGATGGTTTCTCTTGAGGATGTGGACCTTTGGGAACCCAGCTTAACTTCAGAAAGTTCTCATATAAAATACTCTCCATTGTGGGTGGGCCTGGCCCTGACCTTTGTCTCTCTCACTCCTTGTGGCTGGTTAACAGGGTATAGCCCCAGGGTTATCCTGAGGCTGGTTAAGTGCGACCCAGCTCTGCAGCATCAGCTGACAGTTTAGGACAGAAGTTGCTTTGGTGTTCCTCTCTGGTGACAGGATCTCATTTTTAAACTGCTCTGTCTGTTTAAACTACAGTCTTTTTATCCTCAATGCTCTCGAGAGGAAGGGTGGCATGCCATCTATATTTTTTAAAATGCAGAGTTTCGTGGTTGTTGGTATGAAACTGACCCAACTAACCTAGCCCACCTTTTCCAGAAGGTACTGCCCTGCCTTTTCAGTGTTGTTTTATTCTCTTTCCAGACTTTAAGGTTCTCCAGCCCAGATCTTTAGATCCTTCGTACACTTGATCCTTCTGGTTTGCCCATGACATTTTACCACACATAGTTAATGTAACAAAATGCAGAGCTAAGAGCATCTTGACCTCCCCAGAAATACCACAAGCACTTTGGGGCACTTTCATGTGGATCTCCAGCTTCCAATTTAACCTAGTAGGGTCCAACATTTCAATTCTTTTTTTTTTTTTTTTAAAGATTTTATTTATTTGTCAGAGAGAGAGTGAGCAAGCATAAGCAGAGGGTGTGGCAGGCAGAGCCAGCAGAGGGAGAAGCAAGGTCCCCACCAAGCAAGGAGCCCCATGCGGGACTCGATCCCATGACAGCAGCTTAACTGAGCCACCCTGGCATCCCCAACATTTCAGTTCTATCTTTAGTCCTTTGCATTAGACTCTGCCTTTTTAAGAGTTTTGATTTACCTACATGTTGGCAAGTTTTTCTTCTTGCACATCAGGTATTTTCTCTGGAAAGAGGTGGCGGATGGTGCTCCTGAAACATGCTCCAGTCTGAACAGCTCGTTGAATCTGTGCCACAAAGTCCACCTGGCACAAGTGAAAATCTTGTGAGATCAGCTTGAGCAGCGTGTTACCGGCCCTAGGGGGACTGGAGGCCCTGAGGCCCATTTCCTGTGGGTCAAGTCAGTGGAGTCAGTGGAGGCCTCAGCAGGAACGTGTCCTACTGCTTGGCAGGCTGGATCACTCAGAATTCCCATTTGAGTGGTAGCCATCCTCTCCCTTATTTCATGTTTCCCCACTGTAGGAGGCACACTGGGTCCAGGTAGAGCTCAAGTACATGGGTGTGTGTGTGCATGGAGGAGGGATGTTCAGGCCGCTGGTGGCCTCAGATAAAAGAAAGGTGGAAACCTGGTGACTCCTGGGAATTGGTATTTTATGGCCTTCCTTTCTGCCCATTACACACCAACCCTGAATGACCAGCCCCTTTTGAAGATGTGTGAGCTTTTCTGATGAGGCCTTTAATCAAACCATCCTATT
Source organism: Mustela nigripes (assembly GCF_022355385.1). Classification (NCBI taxonomy): domain Eukaryota; kingdom Metazoa; phylum Chordata; class Mammalia; order Carnivora; family Mustelidae; genus Mustela; species Mustela nigripes. The sequence continues at coordinate 148,959,556 of NC_081568.1, read as the reverse complement.
TCCCGCTTCTTCCTCTTTAAAAACCCAACTGTCCCACCCAGATATCCCCGCTGCCTCCCTCTTCCCCTTTGGTGGCTGTCACTCTCTACTCAACACTGCAGAGTTCAGTTCAGTATCCACTAGTGTGGTTTTCTTGAGGACTTTCTCCCTTACCTACCCTATACTTACTCCCGCTGCCTAGCTCCTAGTAGAGGGGATCTGCCTAGCAGATCCTCAGTGAGTAATTGCTGAATCCATTAATCAAAGTCTGTGGAGAGGGTCAGTGTTCCAAGACGGACATAACAAGTGTGGCAGTGACGTAAGTGGAGCTGAGTGGCAGAAATGCTCTTTCCCTCTTCCCTTCCTAGCTCTATCCCTCTCCTTCTATCAAAACTTACTGGTGGAGGCTGGAGACAAAGTGAAAGAATTATACACCTAGAGAGGGTCAGGGAAACCATGAGAGACTAGAATGCGGCTAGAGACAAATCCTAGAAAGCCAGGAAACTATCAGCTAGAGGAGACTGCTCTCTGGTAGGGAGACTGGATTTTGGAGCCCCAGATAAGACCAGGATTCAACCTCTACAGACAGGCGCTATCCAAAGTATTCTTTGACAGCTTACTTAATGCTCAGACTACTTTTACCCTTTGAGTCACCTTGTTAACAGCTTTAACACATAAACCACATTTTGTTAAGTTCTGTTCGCAAAGGAAGTATTTGTGCAAGTTGACAGATCAGCTCCATAGCCTGCCCACTCCCAGGAGCTATGACCCAGGCCCAGTATGAGGATCAGTCCATTCTGCACGTCTCCTGGTAGAGACACCACGTAATTTCTTGTGAAACCTGAGCTACTAGCCCTATGGGATAAGTCCCCTGCTGCCCTCCCTGCCTCACATCTGGTCTCATTTACCTCACAAAGATGTGACACACAAACTGTTTTCTCTGTGTACTGTTCCATCTAAAGTCACTCAGAGCCTGTTTACTTTTGAGGAGTTTCTTTATTGGACTTCCACCTTACCTCACCATATCTATCTGGCTTTTCACGGCCAAGACAGAGTGAGCCCTGAACAAAGTATTCATAACATTTTACAACAGACAATACACACATGTAGTGCATGAAATCTTTACAATAACACATTCCAAAACAACCAAATATTTAACAGGAATATTAAGAATCATGAATTTCCTCCAATCCCTCAATTATCAATAGGTACTTAGCTTTCTAGCTTTTCTAATAAAATCTCTTTCTCAGCATTCCTATTCACAGGAATCCCTGAATCAAATATTTTTTTGTAGGTGCAAATTCATGTTGAAGACGTGTTCCATTAGTTATTTAATTGCTGAATTTCTGGTTATGGTAGAACCTTGTATGTGTAGCATAATGTGTGATGTTTTCATTCACCACACTTCATCATTCATTGAGGGGGTTCATTTGAAAATTTTTAAAAAGTTTTGCCCAGAGTATTTCACTACAACCATATAGTCCAATCAACTTACATTTTTAAAATTACTATTTCCTGCTAGATTCATGTCTATACTTTTTATTCTTCCTACAACAAATCCAATTTTGTTTCAAAATTTATCATCACCCCTCACAAATTACTCAATTATATCAAATTTATACTTTGCAATCACCACTATTAAATAAGTTTTTATTCCCTGAAGCCTATCTCTCTCCTGAATTTGCCTGTTGGAGGCCCTCCTTGTATTTTTCCCACCAACCAATGTATAATTAGGATTCAAAGCTATACCTGAATTTCCCCCATTTCTATTCACAAAATTTACCCAAATATGAGCTTTCTGATGGTAATTATATGACCTCTAAGTTCTTTCCTCATCCATGTGTTTTATGTCCCAGAAATGTCTGCTTGTTTGGAAGGTTTTTAAATCATTGTTACTTGGATCGGTTTTATCCCAGGACAAACTGTGTCCCATTCAGGCTCAACTATCTTGACACTGGAGTCTTCTTTGCTGGCTGTGATGCAGATCGCCCTGAAGAGCACTGGTAATCTCATGTACATTGTGTAAATTACAAATGAACAAAGAGCTCAGATGTTCATACATTCATAAGGTTTTTCTTCCATTTGACCTGAGACTTGGTAAGCTCGGCCACCTACAGATAAGCTCATGTTGGTCATATCCAGAGTACTCCCTCCCTCATAAATTATCTTCTGTGATGTATCACTGTGACTCCCCACAGAGGTCACACTGAAAGACGCCTCTCCAGTATGGATTCTTTTGTGCTTGGTGAGATTCGATCGGATATTAAAAGCCTTCCCACAGTCATTACATCGGTATGGCTTCTTTCCAGAGTGGATCCTTTTGTGTTGGTCAAGAACTGATCTGTAATTGAAGGACTTCCCACACTCACAATTATAGGGCTGCTGCCCACGATGGACACTTTTATGGTTAATGAGACTTGAGTGTGAGATGTATGCCTTCCCACACTCATCACATTCATAGGGTTTCTCGCCTGTGTGAATCCTTTTATGCACTGTGAGGCCTGAGCTGTTCCTGAACGCCTTCCCACACCTATCACATATATAAGGTTTTTCCCCTGTGTGGATCCTCTTGTGTTGAGAAAGGAGTGAACTGTAATTAAAAGATTTCCCACACTCGATACATTTGAAGGGCTTCTCCCCAAGATGGACTCTTTTATGGCTTAGAAGAGTTCTGCTTGAGAAAAAAGCTTTTCCACATTCATCGCATGTGAAAGGTGTCTTGCCAGGGTGGGTACTTTTATGGTTAATAAGGCTTGAGTGTGAGATGTAGGCTTTTCCACATACATCACACTCATAGGGCTTCTCCCCAGTATGGATTCTTTTATGCACTTTAAGGCTTGAGTTGTTTCTGAAGACCTTCTCACACCTGTCGCATTCATAAGGTTTCTCTCTAGTGTGGACCCTTTTGTGTTGAGAAAGGAGTGAAGTGTAATTAAAAGATTTCTCACATACATCACATTTGTAGGGCTTCTCCCCAAGATGGATTTTTTTGTGGTTTATAAGGGTTCGGTATGTGATGAAGGCTTTTTCACACTCGTCACACTTATAGGGCTTTTCCCCAGGGTGTACACTTTTATGATTTATAAGGCTTGAGAGTGAGATGTAGGCTTTCCCACATTCTTCACATTTGTAAGGTCTCTCCCCAGTGTGGATCCGTTTATGTACTTTAAGGCCTGAATTATTTCTGAAGGCTTTTCCACACTCATCACACCCAAAAGGTTTCTCCCTAGTATGAATCCTTTTATGTTGTTCAAGGGCAGAGCTGTAATTGAAAGATTTCTCACAATAGGTACATTTATAGGGCTTTTCCCCAAGATGGATTCCTTTGTGGTTTTTAAGGCTAGAGCGTGAGATATAGGCTTTCCCACACACGTCACACTTATATGGTTTTTCCCCAGTATGGAGCCTCCTGTGGACCTTTAGGCCTGAATTGTTCCTGAAAGTTTTCCCACACAAATCACATACATAAGGTCTCTCTCCAGTATGAATGGTCTTATGCTGAAGCAGAAGTGAGTTATAGCTGAAGGATTTTCCGCACTCCTTACATTCATGAGCTTTCTTCCCAGGGTGAATGCTTTTATGAACAGCAAGGCCTGAGCTATAGCTGAACGCTTTGCCACAGACATCACACTTGTAGGGTTTCTCTCCTGTGTGGATCCTTTTGTGCACTATAAGGCCTGAGCTGTTCCTGAAGGCCTTCCCACATTCATCACATTCATAAGGTTTCTCTCCAGTGTGGATCACTTTATGCTGAATGAGGAGAGAGCTGTAATTAAACGATTTCTCACATTCATCACATTTATAAGGTTTATCTCCAAAGTGGATGCTTTTATGGTTTAGAAGTGTTCTGCAAGTAATGAAGGCCTTCCCACACTCATCGCATTCATAAGGTTTCTCACCTGTATGGATCCTCTTATGGACCCTAAGGCCGGAGCTATTACTGAAAGTTTTCCCACAGATATCACATTCATAGGGCTTCTCCCCTGTGTGAATCCTTTTGTGGACTCTGAGACCAGAGCTGTTCCTGAAAGCCTTCCCACACTCACCACATTCATAGGGCTTTTCTCCTGTGTGGATCCTCTTATGCTGGTCTAAAACAGAGCTATAATTGAAGGATTTCCCACACTCATCACATTTACAGTTCTTTTCCCCAGAATGGGTGCTTTTGTGGTTTATAAGGCTGGAGTAGGACATGTAGGCTTTCCCACACTCCTCACACTTATAGGGCTTCTCCCCAGTATGGATCCTTTTATGGACTCGAAGACTGGAGCTGCTCCGGAAAGTCCCTCCACAGTCATCACACTCGTAGCGTTTTTCCCCAGTGTGCATAATTTTATGTTGAACGAGGCGGGAATTATATTTGAATGATTTCCCACACTCATCACATTTGTGTGACTTCTTAACAGCACTGGTTTTCTGCTGCAGACCAGGGTGAGAGGTTCCATTAAAGTTCTCCACACATCTGTCTTGTTCACTGCTTATCTGTTCTACAGAGAGAGTCTGGTGTATAACATGTTTTGAACTCGGATGTAAGCTTTTCTCAGATGCCTCGTCTTCCCGTTCTGTCTTTATATTTGCTGCATTCTTGGCTTTGTCGATCTTTTCCCTGATGCCACTTTTGTCTTCCTTCATTCTTTTTCCCTCAGGATTTTGCAGCTGATTTTCTACCTTGCTATTGCAATCACAAGTTTCACCAACCTTATATTCCTGTATACAATCCTTGTGAAGACCTTCCACTTTTGGCCACAAAGATTCTGCATTTCCAACATTTTCATACTTTTCAGTTGATTTCTCATCCTCAGTGCCCCTCGTCTTCAAATGTGACACTAAAGCAAGACAATGAAAATGATACCTGTTCACTTTGTTTAGAGGAAACTGGAAGAATTACAACCAAATTTACTCATTCACTTGACAAATGTTTATTGACTGCATGCTGTGTGATTAAGTACCATTTTTAGCTGCAGGGGATACAAGATGGGACATGCCAAAATTTTTGCCCCTTTGGAGTTAATGTTAAAATGTTAGAGCCCTGGATTTTCAATGGGACAAAGAGCTTTTCTATTCTTGCATAACAGTTTAGCATAAGGGCATTGAAATGATGCACAGAACCAAGGACAGTATTGATCAGTTTGGGGGAATGTTCACCTAGTCATGAAAAAACAAAAAGCAGAAGAAATCTCTGAATAAGAAGCCGAAAAATAATAAGACAAAAGAGACATAATCAGCAGAACTAAAGAGGCAAAGCTAAAAGAAATCAGTACCTAAGTGATGGTATTAGGGCGATGAGAATGAAACCATGAAGAGAGTCACAACAGACATGAGAAAGAAAGCAAACTGCAGCTTCCTGGAGTTGGTCTGGCCTCCTGGACTTCCCCTGCACGGAAAACTGACCCTGGAGACTGGGCAGTCGGGGGAATCTGCATGGAACAGTGTGCTCCAGTGTGCCAGGCAGAGGCTTCCATGCCCACTTTATGAAAGAGCTAACGGCAATCGGAGCACATTGAAGATCAGAAGCTAAAATACAAACCGCCAAGCAAAGGAACACTACTGCCTGGGCTCAAATACCCAGCCGCGTGACCTTGAGAAAGTTATTTAAAGTGTTGTGAACAATGCCTACTACTTGGTGAGTGCTAGATGCCTAGTTATTACTATTTATTATTTGAGGTTAGGTTATCTGATCCAGGCTGAAAGCTGGGTATAAAGCACAGGACTCAGGAAAGGTAAACTCCTTCCTAAAACAGATTTTAGGGCTCAGGCAGGAATTCTTTGTTCCCCCTGAAAGTACTCCACTTGTCCATGTTGCTTAAATGTGAGGCCTACTAGGCAGGCAGTGGAATTCCATAACCATACACAGCAACGTGCCTTTTATCCGTGCTCTGAATCCTGCTCCCACACATCAGGGCCCATGCTCCATTAATTCCCTTTGGCCTTGGCCCCCTCCACCTCTATTCATCCTTGGCCCTCAGGAGAGAAAGATGTTCAAGTTCCTACACCCATAAAACCAAATCCTCTAAAATAAATATACAAGGGATGCCTGGCTGGCTTAGTCAGTAGAGCTTAGGACTCACAGTCTCAGGATCTTCGAGTTCAAGGTCCATGTGGGCCTGAAGCCTACTTAAAATTAAAAAAATAAAACACAAAGAAATTACTAGAAAGAAACTAGCCCCATTAGGTATTAAAATATACCACAAAGCCTCTACAACAAAAGCATCATGGTACCAGTGTACAGACCAAAGGAAAAGAACAGAAAGTCCAGAAGTAATCCTAATCACACACAGAAATCAAGCAATGATAAAGATGATATATCAAATTCTTGGAGCAAAGATGATCTTTAGTGTTGGAACAACTCTAAAGCTACCCGGAAAAAGATAAAATTAGATCATTCTTCACACCACACTCAAGAATGTTACTCCAAATGGAGCAGAGCTCTAAATACAAAAACGTGCTGCCATACAAATACTGGAAGAAAACATGAGAAAATGCCTCTATAACCTGCGTACAGAAAAAGTTTTCAAACTATGACTCACATGCAATAAGAAGGAATGGATAAATCTGACTGTATAAATATAAATAACATGGCAAATATAAATTACATGCTATAAGCAAAATTGAGAAATGACAAATGAAAAAATATTTGCAACATGCATCATATATAGGCACTAATATCTCTTATATAAAAACTTTTCAGAAGTTGAAAAAATATACTAAAATTCCTATAGAAAAATGTGCAAGACAAAAACAGACAATTCACAGAAAGAAATATTAAAATGTCCCTTAAACATGTTTTTAATACCACTCATAAGAGAAATGCAGGGGCGCCTGGGTGGCTCAGTGGGTTGAGCCTCTGCCCAGGTCATGATTTCAGGGTCCTAGGATCGAGCCCCACATCAGGCTCTCTGCTTGGAGGGAGCCTGCTTCCTCCTTTCTCTCTGCATGCCTCTCTGCCTACTTGTAATCTCTCTCTCTGTCAAATAAATAAATAAAATCTTAAAAAAAAAAAAAGAAATGCAAATAAGAACTACACTAAGATACCACTTCTCATATGTCATATTAAAAAGCATGACAACACACATTGGTGGGGAGGTTGTGTTGGAAAAAGGCACTCATATATATTAATGGCACTGTAAAGCAGCATAACACCCACTGAGGGGCATCTGCTAATAGCTAAGTGAACTGTATGTATTTACACTTCAATTCAGAAATCCCATCTAGAAATTTATACTGAAGATCTACTTCCAACAATACAAAAAAGTACATGCGCACAAAGCTATTCATGGTAGTACTGTTTGTAACTAGAGAATCCAGATAACTACCTGAGTGTGTAGCATAGAAGACCAGTTAAATAAACTATGGCACATGTATACAATGGAGTAATAAGCAAGAAAGAGGAACATCTCTATCAACTGATTGAGAGGGAGCAAATTCCAGGATACCATGTAAAGAGAAAAAGAACATATATGCTCTGCTTTTTTACAGAAAGAAAAATATGAAAACAAAGATATAACTGCTTATCTTTATAATAATGAGAGAAACCAGAAATGAAGAAAGCCCCATTCTCTGTGAAGTGGGGAGAACAGAGCAGAGGGACAGAGAAGAGAGACATTCTAAGTACAGCTTGCTTTTTTTTTTTTTAATAATTTTTTATTTTTTATAAACATATATTTTTATCCCCAGGGTAAGTACAGCTTTCTGCATAGTTTTTACTATGGAAGCATGATAATGTTCTGCATATTCAAAGAATAAAATTAAATCAATGAGAATTGGAAAAAGGAAAAGCAGCTAAACCACAAAGCAAACGGCAACATATGAACTCAATTGTGTTTCATATGGATACTGTAACCATAGGAAGGAAACAAAAGGAAACAAAGAACTAACCCATAATTTAGACATATAATATCACAGAACACGTAACCATATACCTATTCTCTATTCTCTCAGTCTTGGGAAGGACGGAGAGGGTGGTGGTGAATGCCTGAAAACACATGAATTTTTAAGCAGCTTTGTCTTCTGCAGAGGTATGAACAAAGTAATTTGAAGCAATTTTAGATGTGTTGGGGGACTGAGTAAATGTGTTGATTTAGTTGCAAGCCAGGGCTCTCCTGGAGGAAGAATCAAATTCCAAATATGGAATGGGGAGGGCAAGAAAGAACCCTGTGGGGATGAATCAGATAATCGGTGTGAATTCACGATTTCTAAAATTACCTCTGCGTGCACACACATCTATACATTCACATGTGTGTATATTTGTATGTGTATATATGTACACATATTCCCTAGCTCTCTGGTGAAAAGCTAAGAAGCAAAAAACACCTTAGTGGTAGTAAGCACATCCAGCACCCTGTTTCTGATCTCTAGTCCTATTGCCTACTAAAAAGAACCAGAGCTCTTCAGAGAAATGGCAGATTCTAGGCTGGGGCAGAATACACACAAGAGGGACGCCTGGGTGGCTCAGTTGGTTAAGCAGCTACCTTTGGCTCAGGTCATGATCCCAGAGTCCTGGGATCGAGTCCCACATCAGGCTCATTGCTCGGCAGGGAGCCTGCTTCTCCCTCTGCCTCTGCCTGCCATTCTGTCTGCCTGTGCTTGCTCTCTCCCCTTCTCTCTCTCTGATAAAAAAAAAAAAAAAAGAATACACACAAGATGAAAAGCATCTTGTTACTCCAACAAATAAGGAGATAGTTAAAAATGACAGGCACATGTCACAAGACCACAAGTCAGCTTGACCACCCAATTTAGGCTCCATAATAATTACGTACAGTAAGAATTATATACCACTGAAAATAGGATTTTGTGAATCCATACACATACAAACAGGGGAGAAAGAGAGGCCACTTATTTACAGCAGAATGCCAGGGCTAGCTGGTAAATGTGGGGAGAGCTGAGTTGAAAAAAGAAAAAAACAAAATCAGCATTCTGTAACTATCT
>NC_081568.1:148880837-148950642 GCF_022355385.1 Mustela nigripes | reverse complement strand
GAGCTGTGGAGAGCCATGCAGCAGAAGCTGGGAGTCACGTACTAGGCGAGGCTTGAGGAGAAGGGCAGATGAATGTTTATGTGGGAGCGCTCCAGGGAACGCACAACCTGTACTGAAGTATCGGGACTAGTTTAAGATTAACCAGGGACCATGGGAACGGCACATGGGAACGGCACAAAAACAGAGTGAACAATAAGTTTCAGGGGCTCACGTCAGTAGGCACGAGCTCCCCGCATGATCTGGATTGAAGTCATCTGTATCCCTTCTGATTGGATGTTATAGTAGTTGTGTTATGTGGTGATTGGTTACTTTCTATCCACTGTATCCTATAACTTGGGGCTGTAATCGATGTTCGGGGTCCCGGGGCTAAAGACTGAATAAAGAAGTTTGCCACCCACCTCGTCTGAGGGTCGTTCTTGCGGGTCGAGAGCGACATCTGGCGCCGAAACCCGGGAACCGACGCCGAGCGCAGAACGAGGATTGGGGTAAGAGCAACGAAAGGGAAAGCTTGCGCAACCATTTCTGTCTTAGGACAGGGGGAAGTTCTCTGGGACGAGTATAGATATAACTATTAAAGCTCCACAGAGACCAAAGTAACAAAAGATTTCCAGGATGGGAAACGAGCTTGCTAGATATAGGATGGAAGGTCCATTAAAGGACATTCTCAAAGCAAATGGCACGCCTTTAAAATCAAAAACAGCTCGTGCCTTTTTAAAGGAAGTAGGAGAAATCGCCCCTTGGTTTATAGAGGAGGGACTTCTGAATGTGCCTCAGTGGGAACATCTAGGAGAGGATTTAAGGCAGAACCCCACCGTGAACGCCGGCACTCTTGCCGTGTGGTCCCTTGTGAAGGTATGCTTGCAGTCATCTCGGGAGCGACTAAAACAGGTGGTACAACAAGGAGGGGAGATTTTAGAGCAGTTAAAGGAAGAATCACACCAGGGGTCCTCCCAGGGTTCTGAGGCAGACAGTGAGAGCTCAGAAGGACTCCCCGATGAAATAACCCAAAATTTAAAAGGAGGCAAGGAGAAAAAGAATCCAAAGGCTCTAAGCTCACCAACAGGGGCAAAGCCTATAGCTGTAACGCAGTCGGAAGCAGAAACAGACCGTGCGCCAACTCCTCATTCCAGCCCCACGGCACCACCTTATGAATGGCCCCCACCATATCGGTCAGGCTGTGCGAAAGTCTGCCATTGCTCAGACTGCACCGCGGCAAACTGGAGAGAGGTCTTAGGTCCAGGAAAAGGGTTTTTCCCAGTACTGGAAGATCAAAATCAGCAGAGATATCATCAGCCGCTAGGTTTTAAACTGGTGAAACAACTTAAGGAAGCAGTTAGTGCCTACGGACCCCAGGCAGCCTTTACTGTCTCCCTTGTGGAATCGCTGGGAGCGCTCACCCTCACTCCTGAGGACTGGAGCAATTTAGCTAGAGCAGTCTTGAGCGGAGGGCAATATCTGGAATGGAAAATTCAAAATCAGGATAATTGCCAGGATACAGCGCGGAGAAATTTTGATAATATCTTCTAAAAGAATTAATATTATAAATCAAGGGGACAGAATTGCACAGCTTTTGATTTTGCCTAGTAATCATGAAAAATATCCCTCTACAGGCCAGACTAGAAAGGGAGATTTCGGATCCACGGGATCCTCCCTCGCATGCCTTACTATGAGCATGAAAGAGAGACCTATGCTTAAATTAAAGATTAGAGGTAAACTATTCTGGGGACTCCTAGATACAGGAGCAGACAAAAGCATTATAAATTGTCTAGATTGGCCTAAAGCCTGGGCTCTAGTTAAAGCCAGCCAGACCCTCCGGGGACTAGGGATAGCTACCAGTCCTGATGTTAGTGCTGCATCTCTGGACTGGGAGGATGAGGAAGGACATAAAGGCATTTTCCAACCATATGTCTGTTCCACCCCTGTTTCTTTGTGGGGGCGCGATATGCTGGAGCAAATGAATATCAAACTTACTACAGAAAAGTTATACAGTGAGGCCTCCCAAACCATGATGAGAAACATGGGATATAAGCCTGGCCAAGGGCTTGGGACCAAGGGCCAGGGAGATCCCAATCCGCCTTCTATGGGGGGTCAGGTTTTTTCCTAGCGGCCACTGAGGCAATTCGCATAACTTGGAAAACACCAGAGCCGCGCTGGGTGCCTCAGTGGCCTTTAACAAAAGAAAAATTACAAGCGGCAAAAGAGCTAGTTCAAGAACAACTCAAAGCAGGGCATATTCAAAAATCCACATCCCCATGGAATACACCCATATTTGTAATAAGAAAGAAATCAGGCAACTGGCGATTGCTACATGACCTACGACAGATTAATGATCAAATGCAGGTCATGGGACCCATTCAGTTAGGGCTCCCAGTCGTGACGGCGTTGCCAAGAAACTGGCCTTCTATTTTAATTGACATCAAAGACTGTTTCTTTTCCATTCCACTACACCCTGCAGATATAGAGCGCTTCGCATTTACTCTGCCATCAATTAATCATGCTGAGCCAGATCAAAGGTATGAATGGAAAGTACTCCCTCAGGGGATGGCCAATAGCCCCACCTTGTGTCAGTTGTATGTAAGCCAAGCACTAGAGCCTTTCCGAAAAGCATTTCCAGACCTGCTTTGTTATCATTATATGGATGATATCTTAATTTGTGGGCCAAATGAGAGGTCTCTTCCTTCAGCTCTAACCTTCCTACAGGAACAGTTAGCAAAATGGGGTCTAACTATATCCCCTGAAAAAATCCAAGCAGGCGGCCTACAAAATTACCTTGGTATGCAGCTCTCTAAAACGTCAGTAAAGCCTCAGCTAATGCAAATCCGTAGAGATCACTTGCATACATTGAATGATTTCCAAAAACTTTTAGGGGACATTAACTGGATTCGACCATACATAAAAATTACTACTGCAGAGCTGAAACCTTTATTCGATATTCTGCCTGGGGACCCTGCATTAGACTCCCCAAGAGCACTCACTCCAGCTGCTATTAAATCATTACAGTTAGTTGAAAGCAGGCTAGCTTTAACAGCAGCAGATAGATGTGACCCGGAAAAGCCTATAAGTGTCATAATTATCCCATCCCCTGGATCACCCACGGGGGCCTTATGGCAAGGAGGACCCCTACTATGGGTTTATCTACCCCATAACCTTAGCCGTGTCATCACCCCGTATGCTACAGCTGTAGCTACAGTGGCAAATAAAGCCTTTAAAGCCAGCATACAGATCCTCGGGAAACTGCCCGATATTTGCATAATCCCTTATGATAAAACCCAAATAAGCATTTTAACACATGAAAATGACGATTAGGCCATCCTGACAGTTGCTTATCCTGTTACATTTGATAATCATTATCCCTCACACCCTCTCATTGAGTTTTATAAAAATACACCCCTTATTTGGCCTAAATCCTGTCGATTGGAGCCATTAATCGGGGCCCTCACAGTATTTACAGATGGCAATAAAGCAGGAACTGGCGCTTATGTGGTAGAAGGAAAATTAATTCCTGTTGTTGTGCCCTCGACTTCAGCCCAGAGAACAGAATTGTTGATGATTATGTGTGTTTTACAAAGGTTTCTGAATCAACCCATTAATATTATCTCAGACAGCAAATATGCAGTTGCAGCCACCAGGTCTATAGAAACTGCTATTATTTCAGCCAGCCAGTCAGAAATTTCCTCCCTGCTGGCTGAATTGCAACACCTTATACTCTCCCATGGTGCCCCTTTTTATATTGGACATCTTAGAGCACATTCAGACCTTCCAGGACCTATGGCTGAGGGAAACCGAATAGCTGATGCAGCTGCGCGCTTTTATGTTTGCAGTGCTCTAGAAGATGCTAAGAGATATCATGATAAATAGCATGTGAATGCCCAAACATTAAAGGCACGCTTTCATATCTCCAGAGCTGACGCACGAGATATCGTAAAGTCTTGTGGCAATTGTGTGGTACACTTGCCCATGCCCTCCTTCGGGGTAAACCCTAAAGGACTATTGCCCAACCATCTGTGGCAAATGGATGTAACACATATACCTTCTTTTGGGCAACAAAAATACGTTCATGTGAGTATGGATACTTGCTCAGGGGTCGTTAGCGCAACCCCCCTGCGAGGAGAAAATGTTAAAAACGTGATATCTCATTGCCTGCACAGCTTTGCCTGCTGGGAAGTGCCTAAACAGTTAAAAACAGATAATGCTCCTGCTTATACTTCTAAAAGCTTTTCAAACTTTCTAGCCTGTTATAATATTCACCATGTTACAGGCATTCCTTATAACCCTCGAGGCCAGGGTGTCATAGAGCGCACTCACCTGACCTTTAAAACTACCTTGCAAAAAATACAAAAAGGGGAAATTGGAGAGGAGCATCACACGCCTACAGACCTTACCAACTTGACCACTTTTATTTTAAATTTTCTCACACTTGACAAAGACGGCGTTTCAGCCGCAGAGCGCCACTGGGGCCAACAGAAAACGCACCAATCTATGGTGAAGTGGAAGGATGTCCTTACTGGTTCATGGAAGGGCCCTGACCCGGTGCTCCCGTGGCATCGAGGTTCCCTTTGTGTTTTTCCACAGGATGCGCCTGTCCCGCTCTGGGTGCCGGAACGTCTCACCAGGCTGGTGGCCATGGAACCTGTGGAAGATGCTGCTACTGCGGATGACAATGATGATGATCATCCTGCAGCCTGCCCCCGTGGACCTGGAACTGACCCAACTGTCGCCGAGGCAGAAGATCACCAAGCTTCGACTCCTTCCTCAAATGACTCAGTCTAAAGCGCAACTTCCTCTTTTGGACTTGTACCTGTCATTACCCGTTCATTTGTATGCAAGTGTTAACGGTTCAAGGCTCTGTATACTGGGCATACGTCCCTGATCCGCCTTAAGTGCGAGCCATTGTGCGGAATCAGCAACGGGCTGCTCGTGACAAAACTACACGGCAACCTTGATTATGGGTTGCTCCCACCATAGCTAGTACCCTGCTGCCTCAAGCGTCTCAAAACTGGCTTTGCTACCTAAAAGGAGCTAGTAATTGATGCCTCCCCCTGAATATGGCTCTGTATGCTGGGTCGGTAGCCAAAGACGGGTAAGACTGATCCCACACCATAGCAACCTAAGACAGGGGCTCCTCGGTGAAGGGGAGTACCCAATGACGGGTAAGCATGTGTGTTGAGGATTGGCAACCTAAGACAGGCACGACCCCTGCCATGTAAAAATACAAAAAGGGGGAGCTGTGGAGAGCCATGCAGCAGAAGCTGGGAGTCACGTACTAGGCGAGGCTTGAGGAGAAGGGCAGATGAATGTTTATGTGGGAGCGCTCCAGGGAACGCACAACCTGTACTGAAGTATCGGGACTAGTTTAAGATTAACCAGGGACCATGGGAACGGCACATGGGAACGGCACAAAAACAGAGTGAACAATAAGTTTCAGGGGCTCACGTCAGTAGGCACGAGCTCCCCGCATGATCTGGATTGAAGTCATCTGTATCCCTTCTGATTGGATGTTATAGTAGTTGTGTTATGTGGTGATTGGTTACTTTCTATCCACTGTATCCTATAACTTGGGGCTGTAATCGATGTTCGGGGTCCCGGGGCTAAAGACTGAATAAAGAAGTTTGCCACCCACCTCGTCTGAGGGTCGTTCTTGCGGGTCGAGAGCGACACTGAGCAGAACAGATCAGGGTAGAGCAATCACTAGATTCTAAGTGTGGGGGGAAATTTTGAGAAGGGCCAGTATATACACGTGAGCTTGAAATATTCCCCCCAGAATGAAAGGGAAAAAACACATTGGAAAAAATCAGACAATACCTTGGCCAAGTGTTCTAAATTAAGATCAGCAATGGTGGCAGAGGCACATCACATGCTCCAGAAATGACATCCTGAGGACGTATCACCTATGAGAATGCATAGCTTCAGAATCACAAGCAAACATCAAGTAATCCAAAATATGGACTATTCTACTCCAAGTAGTATTTGTAGTATTCTTCAAAAGTATCACTTTCATAAAAGACAAGAGAAGCTAAGAAACGTTCCAGATTAAAAAAGGCTAAAGAGACTAGACCACTACACTTAATACCTGACCTACAGTTACTCTGTACTGGAAAGAAAATTATAAAAGAATAATTGTGCCAACTGACAGAACTGGAATACCGACTGCAAAGTATCAACTTTAAATGTGCTGAAGTTCACAGTTGTATTGTACTCAGGCAAGAGAATATGCCTATCCTTAGTAAATGTATACTGAAGTATTTAGGGGCAGGAGGCCATGACCTATGCATTATCTTCAACTGGTTTAGAAAAAAAATCACATGTATGAAAGAGCAAAAGAGAGAAGACTAAATGAAATGAATATGAGTAAAGGCTACTTTTTACCATTCTTATTCTTGACATATTTCTATATATATTTAAGACAATTTTCAAATAAAAAGTTAAAAAAAAGGTCAAAAAGTAAATTTAAAGTTCCTTTAACTGTACCTTCCCCTCCAGGTACCGCTTTTACCATCTGCTACCTGCTTAGTTATCTCTTGAAAAAGTGGTCTTCATGTCCATCTCCCCTTATGCCTCATCTACTCAGTCTGACTTCTCACACTCAGACCACACTGCATTAGCTTCTTTGGGGCCAAGCACTCACTCCCCCACCTACTGTCTCTTAGATATTCCTGCTTCCCTGTTCCACTTTAAACCTTTCCCCTCTGACTCTACATATTCTCCCTAAGCATTTGGATCTATATGGGTGGTTCCTACCATTCCTACAAGCCACCGCTCAGATCACCTCTGGTCCAGACTGCTCTCTGCAATTATAGACTCTCTTGTCCACCTCGTCTTCCCCTTTGTCTAAATTAGAAATGGGCTTTTCTCTTCGCCTCACCCTTCCACATCCAAAAGAGCCCACAACACCAGCTGATTCTATTACCTCAACAGTTCTCAAGTCCCTACCCCTAATTCTATTCCCACTGCTAAAGGCCTTAGTTTAAGCCTTCCTAAATTATCCTTCTGAACTTTTGCCATAGTCTCCCTATCTTAAGTATTGAAAATTGCACACCTGGTCACTCCCTGTATCAAGTCTTCCCAGGCTACGTAGTTGGCACTTGAAGCTTTCTGCATCTGGCCACCTCAAGTGACTTGCTGACACCAAATGGGCCATGCTAACCCACCCCTACTACTGCATTCACTGATCCTTGGCCCGGCTGGACCCTTCCCCTGACCTTCTCTGATAAACAGGCTAATTCTTCATCTACTTCACACTCCCTGGGATTCCTTGCGTGGCTGCTGACTGGTCTGGTTTGGTCTGCACCACACGTATTTTACTGCTTATCGTTCTGACCTAAGCAGACACCAGGAGTCTCTCTGTTTCAGGCAAGCTTAAATTAACCCCGTTTGGATGGAGGCACAGTGTATATTACCCGATACAGTTCACCCAACCTCTTAATGACTGAAGTCAAAGCAAATTAATATAAATGTGCCTCTTCACTGAAAACTGATTGTTTGCAATGAGATTCATATTAACCAATGCTGAGTCTAAGAAAAGGTCGATCAAAACACAGGCAGAGATGTGCCAAGACATGAAAAGCCAGAAACAGGATAAATGCTACTGCTTTGGTCCTAATGTTTGTGTCTCCTCCTCCCAAATTCATGTTACAATTGTAACTCTCAAAGATTATGGTTTAGGGGCAAGGGCTATGAGAGGTGCTTGGGTCATGAGAATAGAATCTTCACAAATGAGATTAGTGTTCTCATAAAAAAGTCATCCCAGAGATGACTTGGCACCTTGTCTTGAACTTCCCAGGCTCCAGAACTCTAAGAAATAAATTTCTGCTGTTTATATACCATCCAGCGTGTACTCTGTTATAATAGCCCAGATGGATTAAGTTATCTGCTAAAATATAAAGACAATCAAGAGTTTCTAATAAAATATTAAGTTATCTTTACAAACAATAAAATGTATTCTAGTATCTGTTATCTTTGAGGCTTATTGTTGCCCAAGAATTTAGATTATGACCCATATCCTGCTTTTTTCCCCAGGCACTGGTCTGGTCCTAGGGATGTAGAGATAGGCAAGATCTTGTCTTCAAGGAGCTGGCAGACTAGCAGGTTTGTAGGAAATAAAAAAACGGTAAAAATAACAGCAATAAACACATGATAAAAATGGCAAAGGACACACATGACAGAGGAGAGGGAAAGGGCTGACTCTGCCTTGAAGGACTAGGAAAACTTCAGAAACAGAGTAGTTCCAGCAGAGGGAAGAACAGGTACAAAGGAACTAGTGGTCACTGCTCTGAAGCAGAGGGTGGTGGACACAGCTGAACAGGTGGGCAAAAGTAAGGGCAGCACCAGGCTCTTCACACTAAGGAGTCCAATCTCAATCCTGAGGAGTTTTAGGCAAAGGAATAGCAAACTCAGATATGCATTTTGGAAGATCACATATTCTTTTGAATCAGGGGTTGGTAACCTTTTCTGCAAAGAAAAGGAAAATATTTTAGGCTTTATAGGCCACATATGACTCTGTCACTAACTTTTGTTTGCTTTTAAATATCCTTTTATTTTTTAATTTTTTCAGAGACAGCAAGCGTGAGGGGCTGGGTGACAGGCAGAGGGAGAAGGAGAAAGGGAATCTTGAGCAGGCTCCACAACCAGCATGAGCCCAATACGGGGCTCAATCTCATGACCCTGCGATCATTACCTAAGCAAGAATCAAGAGTCGGTTGCTCAACCAACTGAGCCACGCAGGCAACCCTAAACATCCTTTTAAAAATGTAAAAACAATTCTTAGCTTGCAGGTCATACAAAAACAGCTATAGGCCCAGTAGTTTGCCAACCTTTGAATCTGAATTCTGAATCAAGTAATCAGAATTAATTTAGGATGATGTGACAATGGCACTGTGGCTATGCTAGAAGTTTCTATTTTTTTTTCCTTCTTTTTTGGTAGACTGAAGTACGCCAGGATGAAAAGGCATTATGTCTGAAATTTCCTTTAAAATTCTTTAATAAAGGTGTGCCCAGTCAGTTAAGCATTTGCCTTCGGCTCGGGTCATGATCATATGGTTCCTGGATCAAGCCCCTCATCAGGCTCCCTGCTCAGCAGGCAGTCTGCTTCTCCCACTCCCTCTGCCTCTTCCCCTGACTCACATACACTTATGCACGCGCTCGCTCTCTCTGTGTCAAATAAATAAGTAAATGAGATAAATATATAAATAAAATCTTTTTAAAAAATTTTACAAAATAAAATAAATAAAATCTTTAAAAAATTTTTAAATACTTTAATAAAGAAAAAATAAAAAGGGAAAGGTGAGACAAATGCAGCAGAATCATAATAATTATTGAATCTGAGCTATGGGTGTATGGGGTTCATTGTATTATTTTACTTTCCTGTGTGTTTAAATTTTTTCCTAATAAAAATTAAAAGAAATAAAGATCACTCATACTAGCTGCAGTGAAATGAAGAGAAAACTAAGTCCTGGAGTCTGAAGAGGTTATTATAAGCCAATCAAGACTGACATGCCCTATCAAAATACCAGCAGCATTTTTCAGAGCTACAACAAATAATCCTAAAATTTGTATGGAACCAGAAAAGACCCTGAATAAACAAAGCAACCTTGAAAAAGAAAAGCAAAGCTGGAGGCATCACAATTCTGGACTTCAAGGTATACTAAAAACCTCCAGTGAATAAAACAGTAGGGCACTGGCACAAAAACAGACACATAGACCAATGGACCAGAATATAAAACTCAGAAATGAACCCAAAATTATATGGTCAATTAATCTTTGACAAAGCAGGAAAGAATATCCAATGGGAAAAGACAGTCTCTTCAACAAATGGTACTGGGAAAACTAGCCAGCAACATGCAAAGAATGAAACTGGACCACTTTCTTACAACACACACAAAAATAAATTCAAAATGGATGAGGCGTCTGGATGGCTCAGGTGGTTAAGCATCTTGATTCTTGATTTTGGCTCAGGTCATAATCTCAGGGTCATGAGACAGAGCCCATGTCAGGCTCCCTGCTCAGCTCCCTACTCAGGGAGTCTGCCTGAGATTCTTTCTTCCTCTGCCCCTCCCTGCTCTTATGTGTGTGCTCTCTCTCTCTCTCTCTCTCTCTCTCTCTAAAATAAATAAATCTTTTTTTAAAAAATGGATAAAAGACCTAAATATGAGACCTGAAATCTTAACAATCCTAGATGAGAACACACATAGTAACTTCTTTGACATCGGCCAGAGCAACTTCTTTCTCAGTATGTCTCCTAAGGCAAGGGACACAAAAGCAGAAAAAAACAATTGGGACCTCATCAAAATAAAAACCTTCTGCACAGGGATGGAAATAATCAATAAAACTAAAAGGCAACCTACAGAATGAAAGAAGACATTTGCAAATGACATATCTGATAAAGGGTTAGTATCCAAAATATATTAAGAACTTATAAAATTCAACACCCCCAAAACGAATAATCCAATTAGAAAATGGGCAGAAGAGATGAAGAGACATTTCTCCAAAGGAGACACAGATGGCCAACAGACACACAAAAAAATGCTCAACATCACTCATCAACAGGGAAAGACAAATCAACAGTACAATGAGATACCACCCTACACCTGTCAGAATGGCTAAAATTAACAATACAAGAAACAATAGGTGCTGGTTAGGATACAGAAAAAGGGGAACCCTCCTCTAGCACTGTTGGTGGGAATGTAAGCTAGTACAGCCAGTGTGGAAAACAGGATGGAGGTCCCTCAAAAAGGTAAAAGTAGAGCTACCTTATGACCCAGCAATTGCAATGCTAGGTATTTACCCCCAAAGATACAAAAATAGTGATCGGAAGGGGCACATACATCCCAATGTTTACAGTAGTATCATTTACCACAGCTGAGATACAGAAACAGTTCAAGTGTCTGTCAAATGATGAACAAAGAAGTGGAATATTACTCAGCCATAAAAAAATGAAATCTTGTCATTTGCAAGGACATAGATGGGCCTAGAGTATTATGCTAAGTGAAGTAAGTCAGAGAAAGACAAATACTGTATGAATTCACTCATATGTAGAATTTAAGAAATAGAACAAATGAGTAAAAGGAAAAAAAAAAGAGAGAGAGAGAGAGAAGCAAACCAAAAAACAGACTCTTAACTCCAGAGAACAAACTGATGTTTCCAGAGGGAAAGTAGCTATGGGATGAAGGGGGAGATAGGTGATGGGGATTAAGGAAAGCGCTGGTTGTGATGAGCACCAGGCTTTGTAAGGTGCTGAATCACTATACTGTGCACCTGAAACTAGTATTATACTGTATGTCAACTCACTGGAATTTTTTTTTTATTATGTTATGTTAGTCACCATACAGTACAGCATTAGTTTTTGATGTAGTGGTCCATGATCCATTGTTTGCATATAACTAACAGGAATTTTAAAAAAACAACTTAAACAAAAAGGGGAGGATGCCTGGGTGGCTCAGTTAGTTAAGCGTCCGCCTGCCATTCCGTTCATGATCCCAGGGTCGTGGGTTCAAGCCCCATATCAGACTCCCTGCTCTGCAGGAAGCCTGCTTCTCCCTCTCAGGCTGCCCTTGCTTGTGTTCCCTCTCTCACTATCTTTCTTGTCAAACAAATAAAATCTTAAAAAAAAAAAAAAAAAAAAAAAAAGACTGATCTGTTAGCTAAGTCACACATCCTGGATGACACAAGAAAACAATCACTCTGAAAGCACAGACTGGAAAGGTTTAAATTTTTAGAAGTTCTACAAGCTGGATGGGAAACTGCTCTTAACTCCTCTCTAGCTGTCAGTAGGAAGCATGACCCAACAGCCAGCTTTGGAATACCATCCACTCCTTCCAAATTACACATGTCCCACCACCTCTAGACACCTCTCTGCCTGTTGTTCATGTTCTACTATCAATGCCCCAAAAACCTGTGTACAGAGTAAGAACCTGCCCCTCGTTCTTGCTGTTGGGGGGTTTGGGCTTGGGACGATGAGAGGGGGCAAACCTTCTCTCTCTGCACAGGCATCCGCATATGTATTTTAAACATATGGGTGGTGTGACTACTGAACAGGTTAGCCCACAGGAGTCATGAGTCAATTCTCCCCAGCCTGGACAACCCCTAGGAGAGCTGTGGCTCATTCTGGCTGAAAAACCGTGCCATTCACAGGCTGCAACAAGCAACACATTGGCAGCTACTCCGTTCCAGACTACCAAACACACTCCACAAGTCAACCTGCCGTCAAGGGTGACCCCTGGGTTCTGTACCTTAAGTTCTTGGATGTCCCATTTGAACTGGAAGCGACCAGAGAAAGAAAACGAAAAAACACGGCGTGTGCGCACACAACGCTTACTAATTCAGAAGGAAAGATACCGAGGACGTTGGAGGATGAGACGGATGAAAGACGGAACCAAGAAGTGAGAGATGTACAGATGAAAAGGGCGAGAATACGGTGTGGGCTGTAGGTGTTACTGCATCTAGCTCACAAATCCACTACAAATGGTTAACAGGAGTGGGTTCTATTGCTTAAAAGCAGAAATAAGGACTATAGGCGATTTTTCCTTAAAGTGAAAAATGGAAACAGAACATTCCCATACCTGGTAGCGGTGCAGAGATTTCTAGTCATCCTGGGGGAAAAGGTAAGCAAAGGACACTCTGAAAGGGAGGCTGGAAGATTTTCGGAAGCTAAAGGGGCAGAGAAGGGCAGGAAGGCGGTCAGTCACAGAATCCGTTGGCGAGGCTCGCACACCCGCACGGCATTATAAACGCAAGAGCCGGGACGGAAAACCCATCGGCTCTGCTGGTTCTCGGAACCCTCGGGGAGCTGTCGCGGTCACGACCGGGCTACTGAACAGCGCATCAGTCACAGGCTGAGCTGGGGCAGGACACACAGGGCCCTGGTCGAACCCTTCCCTCTGCGAAAACCCTTGCTGACGCATCCCCTAGGAGCCGCCGAGCGGGCCACCGAAGTAACAGCAAACAGGAAACGGCCCAGAAGGCTCCGAACAGAGCTGAAAACTCACGGAACATTCAGAACATGCAAACAATAGCCAGGCCGCTACCCCAGCGCCAGTTTGGGGTCTGTCTGCTCGATTTCGAAAGCTGCGTGTCTTCGGAAGCACAGCGAGAGGAAGGCAGGCAGGCGACGGGTCTGGCGCGCACCCGCCGCCCGCGCGGAGGGCCGGGCGCTCGCGCACTGCCGCTGGCGGGGGTCGGCGCCTGTGGGCCGGCTGCGCGCGGACACAGGGGACCGCCCGGGGATCGGGCTTGGGACGACGAGCGGGGCCAACCTCGCTCTGCACAGGCATACGCTCTTGTGGTTTGAGTACCTGGGCCGCGTGGCTACGCACAGGCGCGCCCGCAGACTTGGAGATCCCCTAACGCAGCACAACCCTCGCGCCCTCCGAAGGAGCCCGGGGCCGCGGGTCCCAGCGCCGGGGAGCGCAGCGCACGCAGCCCCGCACCTCCCCGCCGGCCGCGCGTCGGCGGGCCTCTTGCCCGCTCCCCACCGAGGCCGCTCGGCCGGCGGATCCTCCGCTGCTCCCCCAGGCCAAGGGCCTGGCAGCGGCTCCCCGGGCCCCGAGCCTGGGCACACCATGCCCGCAAACGTCGGGGAGAAGGGAGGCAGGCGGGGTGGGGGCTCACATCAGATCCCCCCCGGGGTCCCTGTAACGCCCACCACGGTCCAGCCCTGGCGCCGAACTTCGCGGCAGGGCGCCCCGAGGGGGAATCCGAAGCGCCCCCGTCAGGCGCTCGCCCCCGACCCGGGAAGCCGCGAAGAGCGGAGACGGGACAAACGCCAAGCCCCAGCCCGTCTCCGGACACCGGGCAGCCACAGCCGGCCCCGGCCGCTCCCGGACAGCCCGAGGGGGGCCCACAGCGAGCCCGGTCCGCATCCGGGCCCGCCCCACCCGGCCCGAAGTCCTTCCACCGCTCCGCTCCCCCGGGACGTGCCTCCTGCGTGCGCAGGACGACGGGGGACACTCCCGCCCGGATCCCGCCCGAGACCCGAGGGGCAGCCGGGACCCTGCCACCAAGAGAAGGGCGTGGCAGGCCAGGGCCGGGGGCGGGAGCGCGGGAGGCCGCGGACTCACGTACTGCTGTGGCGGCGCCGCGGGAGCCCTGCCGCCGGAGGGACAAAAGCGCGGACGGTCCGGCCGGAAGGGCCCGCGCTGGCTGCAAGACACTTCCGAGTCCTCTCTGGGAGGCCGGAGGACAGACTCGATGATCGTTTGGGTCTGGGCACGTGACCCAGGGCGCGCGGGGAGGGCGTGGGCGCGGAGGAACATAGGTCGGTGTGTAGCATCCCGTCCCCTACCTGGTGTCTGGCTTCGGGCAGCTGCCGGGGAGGTGCGGGCCGAGGGGTCTGGGTTGCTGGGACTTTATAGCCCGCCAGAAGTCATTGTTTATGTACCACACCCAGTGCTCCATGCAATACGTTCCCTCCATGATACCCACCACCAGACTCACCCAACCCCCCAAGCCCTTCCCCTCCCAAATCCTCAATTTGTTTCTCAGAGTCCACAGTTTCTCATGGTTCGTCTCCCCCTCCGATTTCTCCCAACTCACTTCTCTCCATCTTCCCGTGTCTTCCCTGATATTCCTTATGCTCCGCAAATGAGTGAAACCATATGATAGTTGACTCTCTCTGCTTGACTTATTTCACTCAGCATAATCTCTTCCAGTCCTCTCCATGTTGCTACAAAAGTTGGGTGTTCACCCTTTCTGATGGAAGCATAATACTCCATAGTGTATATGGACCACATCTGCCTTATCCATTTGTTTGTTGAAGGGCATCTTGGTTCTTTCCACAGTTTGGCTACGGTGGCCATTGCTGTTATGAACAATGGGGTACAGATGGCCCTTCTTTTCACTACATCTGTATCTTTAGAGTAAATACCCAGTAGTGCAATTGCAGGGTCATAGGGAAGCTCTTTTTAATTTCTTAAGGAATCTCCACACTGTTTTCCAAAGTGGCTGCACCAACTTGCATTCCCAGGAACAGTGAAAGAGGGTTCTCTTCTCTCCACATCCTCTACAACACCTGTTGTTTACTGTCTTGTTAATTTTGGCTTTTCTAACTAGTGGAAGGTGTATCTCAATGTGGTTTTGATGGCTAATGCTAATGTTTTTTCATGTGTCTGTTAGCCATTTTTATGTCTTCTTTGGAGAAGTGTCTGTTCATGTCTTCTCATTTTTGGACATGATTATCTTTTTTGTTTATTTGTTTAAGATTTGAGAACACAAGCAGGCAGAGAGAGAGAGGAGGAAACAGGTTTCCTGATGATCAGAGAGCCTGATGTGGTGTTCAATCCCAGGATCCTGGGATCATGACCTGAGTTGAAGGCAGAGGCTTTAACCCACTGAGCCACCCAGGCACCCCATGTATTTTTGAGTCTTGAGTTTGAGGAGTTCTTTATAGATCTTGGATATCAGCTCTTTGTCTGTAGTGTCATTTCTGAGTATCTTCTCCCATTCTGTAGGTTGCCTCTTGGTATGGTGACTGTTTTCTTTGCTGTGCAGAAGCTTTTAACCTTGATGAAGTCATCAAAAGTTCATTTTTGCTTTTGTTTCCTTTGTCTTTGGAAACATGTCTTGAAAGAGGTTGCTGTGGCCGATGTTGAAGAGGTTACCTCTTTAAAGACATGTCTCCAAATGCTGACATTTAAACAAAACTGCGTATTTCAAATATACACAACAGACTCTAAATCCACAATTTAATACTATCTTTTGCTTTTTTTTTTAGACTCTATTTATTTATTTGACAGACAGAGATCACAAGTAAGCAGAGAGGCAGGCAGAGGGAGAGGGGGAAGTAGGCTCCCTGCTGAGCAGAGAGCCCAATGCAGGGCTCGATCCCAGGACCCTGAGATCATGACCTGAGCTTAAGGCAGAGGCTCAACCTGCTGAGCCACCCAGGTATCCCTATAATTCGCACTATATATATATATATATATATATATATATATATATATAAATTCGCTTTTTAAAAAATTTTTTATTTTATTTTTATCCCCAGGGGTACAGGTCTGTGAATCGCCAGGTTTACATACTTCACAGCTCTCACCATAGAACATACCCTCCCAATGTCCATAACCCCACCCCCCTTCTCCCAACGCCCCCCCCCCATATAATTCGCTTTTGACAGAGATTTTACACCATTTGGATTTGAAATGCTGTAAATTTGAATCTTTTTCTTTTATGTCCCTCAAATATTTTCATTCTCACTGAATGTTAACCTAATGTAAAATAGTTTAATGCCTTAAGTTTTATTGTTTAGGATATGTCTCTGTAATGAAATTAGAAGTTTACATTTTTTTCCTCACTCAAATGTTCTTTCCTGGATTTTTAGCAAAATTATATATAATTGCTAAATTTTAATATCAGTCCTTAGACAAAGATGAAATGTTTGGAAGCAAACTTTTACTAAGATGGATTTTTAAAAACAGTTCAAGTCATGCAAAGTATTTGGGTGGATTTCACTTCTCACTGGAGTGAGCCCATGTTCAGCATCAGTTTTGTGTCTAATTTTCACTTTTTATACATGTAGGTGCAGGGTAAATAGAGGGAATAGAAGGCGTTTCCTTGGAGCTATGGGTTCTTGATCACATTTGGCTCTATGCCAAAACCAGAACTTGGTTTTGCTTGGGATCATGATCTCAGGATTGTGAGATCAAGCCCTGCATGGGGCTCCCTGCTCATCCTGGAGTCTGCTTCTCCTCTCCCTTTCCCTCCCCCCATTCCGTGCATTCTCTCTTTCTCTGTCTCTCTAAAATAAATCTTAAATAAATAAATAAATAGGCACATGTAGGTAATGCCCTCCATATAGGGCTTCTAGCACAGCTCTAGAAGTTGCTTCAGGCAGTCCTGATGACATGCTGCCAGAAGAATTCACATGATGAACGGTTGTGGTGTTACTTGCCACTTATGGCAGAGAAAACTGGGTTTTTCTTTTTACGCAGCAAGGTGCCTAATGCTTACGTCCAGATTGGGAGGTTTTCCTCACTGAAAGGTTCTATGTGTGTAGGAGGGATCATTGGGAAGCCACATAAATCATCTTAATTACAGTGATTTTTACTTTAGGTGGTAGTTTTTCCTCCATGAGTATTGTCATACTTCAGGCATCTTTGTTTGGCCTTGTCTCTACACACACAGGCTAGCCTTCTCCAATACCTGTCTCTTCTAGATATCTACAAATCAAAGCAAAGTGTCTGGCCCTGCACTGATCAGTATGCAAGCCATTTTTTACATGTGGGTATTAAGCACATGAAACGAGAAAAAAAAGCACATAAAATTTGCCTAGTCTAGGGACGCCTGGGTGGCTCAGTGGATTAAAGCCTCTGCCTTCAGCTCAGGTCATGATCCCAGGGTCCTGGGATCGAGCCCCACATTGGGGCGCTCTGCTCAGCAGGGAGCCTGCTTCCCCCTCCCCCTCTCTCTCTGCCTGCCTCTCTGCCTACTTGTGATCTCTATCTGTCAAATAAATTTAAAAAACCTTTAAAAAAATTTGCCTAGTCTAAATTGAGATGTGCTGTAAATATAAAATCCACATCTGATATCTAAGACTTAGTAGAAAAAGAGATTGTAAAATAGTACTTTAATATGTTGATTACATGCTGAAATAATATTTGGGGTTTATAGGGTTAAATAAAATATATCATTAAAATGAATTTTACACATTTCTTTTTATTTTAGGTGTGTTTACCAAAAAATTAGAAATTGTTTATAAGATGGTACAGCTCTAAGAGCCCAACAGGTACAGCAATGGTTTTGTCCTGAGTTTGCTCTTCATTTAGAGCTCATCTACCTCCTTTGAAGTAGTTCAAGTACAGATTAATGTTAAGCGCCAAAGGAGCTTAATACCAACTCCACTTTTAGTCATCGAATTTGGTCAGTATTATTAAAAATCCCCCTCCACTCTAACATATGTATCAAGCTCATTATGTAAAAATTGGAAAAGAAAGAAAAATTAGAAACACTAACCACTTTTACTCCTGTTACCTAGTGACAACTACTGTCAATGTCTTAAACAACTTCCTTGTCTACCAAAATGTCTACCAATTTTCAGATGTTTTTCAGATGGTTGTAATAGCACTACATCTGCAATTCTTATCAACTCTTTTTTACAAATATTTTACAGTATCATTTTCATTTAACAACTCTTTGTGATATTCCATTGAACTATGATCTACTTAACTCTTCTGTGGTTGATCTTTGAGGTTCTTTCCAATTGGGTCTCAATAAGTCAATCAATGCTGTAATAAATAGTATTCAAGAGCTTTCCTTGGAACAGTTGGCAAGAAGAATGGAGAATCAGACAAGGGTGTAACCCACTACTACCATTATTTCCTACTGCAGCTGGATAAGGGGGGAAAAAAGCAGAATATAAATAATGGAAAGCAGGAGTATAATTATCCCATTTGTAGATAAAAGGGTTTTATTTATGGAAAACCAATGAGACTCATTCAAAGAAAATCCCTAGAATAAACAATAAAAGAATTCTGTAAGGGGTGTGGTTTCAAAATCATCATGAGGAATCAATATTTTCCTTATATACAAGCTACAATTAAAGTAATGGAAGGAGAGATTACATTTACAACAGAAGTGAACAAGCAAAAAACCAAATACCCAGGAATCAAGAAGACACATCCAAGACCTATGTGAAGAAAAGTTGCAGTGCTCTAGGAATCACAAAAGATGAACTAAGCTTATGGAAACATTCTTGGATGCACAATCTGCATGAATGGAAAGAGTTGTTATTAGAATGATGTTATCTCTTTCTAAGTTAATCTATAACTATAATAATAGCAACAAAATCTTCAGCAACATGCAAATGATTCTAAAGTTCATGGGGGAAAATGAAGATCATTTGTTTCTAGCTAGAAAGTGCCTTGAAAAAAAAATACAAGTGATGGGGTTGGGGCACTATTATAGCATATTAACAAGCTGGTGTAATTCTGAGACACAAAGTCTAAAAATAAACCTGTCAGGTATTTAGTATTTGAGAAAGGTAGCATTTCAAATCAGTGGGGGGAACAGAGGATGTAAGGACAACTATGAAGAATTAAGGAAATATAAGTTTGGATTCAAACCTCAGTCTTTATATCAGGATAAACTCCAGATGTATTGAAGACATAAACTCTGTCCACATTGTGGGGCACCTGGGTGGCTCAGGTTATGAGACAGGGTCCTGGGAACACGCCCCACATTGGGCTCCCTTCTCAGCGGGGAACCTGCTTCTCCCTCTCTTTTTCTTCTCCTCCCCTGCTGCTCACATGCTCATGTGATCTCTCATGAGTAAATAAGCAACTAAAAAAAATGTGCCCACATTAATGATCCATAAGAGTAAAAACATACTGCTGCTTCTACCACCTCCATAAAAGAATTACGGGAAAAAAGAACCAGAGACACACATACACAGGAGAATTCTTTGATCATTTTGGAGTGGGGAAGGTTTTGTTTTCTTTTCTTCCCTGCGATAAGCACAAAATCCAGAAACCATAAAAGTAAAAACTAATTAATTCATATGCATAAAAATAAAATGTTTTTGTATGGCAAAACCACCATACGTTAAAAAAAAAAAAGAATAACTGGGAAAAAAATATTTGGGTCTTATATTGAAAAGGGTAAATTAAAGAGCTTGGGAAGATGTCAGACTAGGAGGACCCTGAGCTCACCCCTGCCCACATTTAGAACTAGAGATCATCCAAATCCAAGTCAATCAACCAGAAAGCAATCTGAACACTAGCAGAATAAACTCCACAACTAAGTATCAAGAAGACACTGCAGCTGAAAGATTAGGAAGGTCAGTGCTGTAGAGGGAGACTGCCTGCAGGAGGAAGGGAGCTGCGTGCATGGAGAGGGCAGAGAAATGGGCCCCAGCACCGGGCAGCTCACATGGGTTAGATTACTCCCTATAATGTTTGGCTGTAAAAACCAGAGGGGTTGAATTCCTTGAGTTTGTAAAAACATTGGGACTTGGAACAGGGAACTGTAAAAGTCAGCTCACTCAGCACTGGGCAGGCGGGGAGGGTGAGTGACAGCTGGGTCACTACTCTTTAAGAGACAGCAGACTGTGTGGAGAGACCTTTGCAAGAAGCCAGGGGCAAACAGGAGACAGATCAGAGAGTCCAGAGACTTCTACAAAAAATGGGGGAACTGGTAGGTTCCCACTCTCCTCTCATTCCCCAGAACAAACCTCTGAGGGAGGCAGGGCTGCACAGACACGTGCTTCCTAACTTCTAGCGGTGCACCAAGCCCACCTGTCCTCCTAAAGACTCACCAGTCAGCCCCGGGCTCTGAGAAAAATTATTTTTTTTAACTGTGCCAGCATCCAGACCTGTCACCTGGTGCACAGCTGCTATACCCAGCATGCCCTGTCCAGCCTCCATGCCTCACCCAGCCAGGCCTCCCTAGCCCCCACCCTGTACCATACCCAGCCATGCATGTGCCCCACACGCAGTCCTAGCACACAGCCTCCACCCACTGTAGTGATTTGGGGGATCTAGTACAGGAGTAGGACCCAAATTTTGCTAACACTGTGGCCCCTCTCCCCAATTCCCCAGCAACCATGCCCCCTTAGAGCTGGCCTGCCTGGGTCCTCCTAATGCCACAGAAAGCAAGCACAGCCCCCAACAGGAAGATAGTACAGGCAAGGGCATTGAAAAGAAAAGTGACTCAGGCATATCAGCAGGGTGTAAGCAACACACATAGGATATTCTCCTGAGATGCCAGGTTCTGGGGGACAGGGCACACTGCACACCAGAGCACTCTAGGACCTCTTCTTCATAAAGTCATCACTTTCAAGAGTGGAAACTTAGCTGACTTTTTTTCCTTTTAAGATTTTATTTATTTGTCAGAAGGAGAGAGAGAAAGCGAGCACAAGCAGGTGGAACAGCAAGCAGAGGGAGAAGCAGGCTCCCTGCTGAGCAAGGAGTCCTATTCAGGACTTGATTCCAAGACCCTGGGATCATGATCTGAGCCGAAAGCAGACGCTTAACTGACTGAGGCACCCAGGCATCCCATATAGCTGACTTTCTTGACCTACATAAACAGAGAGGCAGACAAAATGAGGAGACAAATTTATCCCAAATGAAAGAACAGGACGAGGAGACAGACAGAAATCTAAATGAAACAAATGTAAGTAACATGCCTGATAGAGAATTTAAAGCAATATAATAAGGCACTCCCTGGATGTGAGAAAAGACTGGAAGACATGAATGAGACCCTTAACACAGAGATAAGGAAAAACATAGCAGAGGTAAAGGGCACAATAAATGAAAGGAAAACACACTTGATGGAATGAACAGCACACTGGAAGAAGCAGAGGAAGGAATTAATGATCTAGAAGACAGAGGAATGGAAAGAAACAAAGCTGAACAAAAGATAAGGGAAAAAGAATTATGCAAAATGAGAATAGACCTAGGGAACTCGGTGACTGCATCAAATGTAATAACATTTGCATTATAAGAGTCCCAAAGAAGAATAAAGAGGGGCACTTGGGTAGCTAAGTTGGTTAAGCATCCAACTCTTGATTTCAACTCAGGTCATGGTCTCAGAGTCATTAGACAGAGCGCCATGTTGGGTTCCCTGCTCAGCAAGGAGTCTGCTTGAGGATTTTCTCTCTCTCTCTGCCCTCCCACTCATGCTTCTCTCTTTCAAGTAAATAAATCTTTTTTTTAAATGGGCAGAAAACATGAAAAGGCATTTTTCCACACAAGACATACAGATGGCCAACAGACACATGAAAAGGTGCATGACACCACTCTTCTTCAGAAAAATGCAAATCAAAACTACAATGTCACCTAACACTTGTCAGAATGACTAAAATTAACAACGTAAGAAATAAGAGGTGTTGGTGAGGATGTGGAGAAAGAGGAACTTCTTACTGTTGGGGAGAATGCAAACTGGTGCTGCCACTGTGGAAAACAGCATGGTTGTTCCTCAAAAAGTTAAAAACAGAACCACCTTGGGGCACCTGGGTGACTCAGTTGGTTGGGTGTCTGACCCTTGTTTTCAGCTCAGGTCATGGTCTCAGGGTCATGAGATCAAGCCCTGCACTGGGCTCCTTGCTGATCATGGAACCTGCTTGGGATTCTCTCTCTCCCTCTCCCTTTGCCTCTCTCTCTCTCTCTCTCTCAAGAAACAAACAAACAAAAAAACTATGTTACAGTCCAACAATTGCACTACTGACTACTTACTCAGAGTATGAGAACACTAATTCGAAGGGATACATGCACCCCTGAGTTTATAGCAGCATTATTTACAAGAGCCAAGATATGGAAGCAGCCCAATTGTCCATCAATTAATGAATAGATTAAAAATATATGATGTGTATAAATATGCATATATATGATGCAATTTTATTCAGCCATAAAAAGGAATGAAATCTTGACATTTGCAATGACATGGATGAAGCTAGAGAGTATTGTGTTAAGTGAAATAAGTCAGAAAAAGACAAATACCATATAATTTCACTCATACATGGAATTTAAAAAACAAAGCAAACAAGCAAAGAGAAGGGGGGTAAGAGAGTAAGAAAGAGAAATTAAAAAAAAAAACAAAACTCAAAGAAAACAAACTGATGGTTACCGGAGAGGAGAGGGATGGGGAAGGGAGGATGGAGGGATGATGGAGATTAAAGAGCACACTTGTCATGATGAGCACCAGGTATATGTGGAATTGTTGAATCACTAAATTATACACCTGGAGCTAATAGAACACTGCTTGTTAACTAACTGGAATTAAAATAAAAATTTAAAAAAAGAAGGGCAAATGTCTCTGAAGCACAAAGAGCTCCTACAAAACTGGTAAGCAAGACCAACAACCCAACAGAAAAATATGTTCACAGGAAAATATTCAAATGACTCATAATAAAAAATGCAAACCCAAAAAAGCACAGAGATACCATTTTTTCCTCTTATCAGAATGGTCAGTATCGAAAAGTTTGATAACAAGCTGTGGTCATCAGAACAGGGGGAAAGCACTGTCTTGGCCGGCTGGTGGGAGTGCTGACTTTATGAACCTCTAAGGAGGTACATGGCAGAAAGGATCACCACACACACACACTCTTTGCTGCATCCATTCTACTCTAGAAATTCACCATGTTGGTGTAGTTACACACTCATAAAATGGCATGTAGAAATATTTTTCACTGAAGCACTGTTAAAAGTAAAGATTGAAAAAAACCCAACACCTCTGAACGATCAAGGTAAGGAAGTGATCAAAGAAATTATGATACTTCCAAGTGTATTAGTTTGCTCGTGATGCCAAAACAAAGCACCACAGACTGCACGGTTTAAACAACAGAAATGTTGTGACTCAAAGTTTCGGAGGCTAGAAGACCACAAGCAAGGGGTCAAGAGGGCTGGTTGCTCCTGAGAGCTGTGAGGGAGTGTTTGTTCCATGCTTCTCATCTAGCTTCTGGTGATTTGGTGGTGGTCTTTGGCGTTCCTTGGCTTGGGTATGTGACAATCCAAATTTGCCTTCACCTCCGTAGAGCATTTTCTCCCTGTATGCATATCTGTGTTCAAATTTCCCCCCTTTATAAGGAAACCAATCATGCAAGATTAGGATCAACTTACTCTCAAATGACCTCATCCTAAATAATGATGCCTGCATTGACCCTATTTCCCCATAAGGTCATATTCTCAGGTATTCAGACTTAGAACTTCAAAATAGGAAATTTCAAGGGGACATGCAATGGTGTTATGCCATAAAAAGAAAGGTGAGGCTCTTTATGAAATGGTATGGGAAAATCTCCAAGATGCAAAGAAATCAATATTCTAAATTACATTATGCTATACTTTGTGTAAGAAGAGATGTACATATTTCTGTATGTTCATAGAACAATCAATGAAAGTTTGCACCAGGAATCACCAACATGGGTGTCTGCGGAGAGGTACCTGAGCTGATGGAAGAGAAGAGTGGAAAGGAGAATTTTTAGTGCATATCTTTTTAATACTCCTTGCATTTCAAACCGTAAGAATGTACTATTTATTAAAACATATATTTAAGCATAATAAATCGAATCAAATTGCTAAACTCTCAAGAAGAATTATACCAATTTATGAAGCCCCCAACCATGAGTGCAGAGTGTCTTATATGCTTGCCTCCCCAGGATTGGGTTTTAGTAGATTTTTTCCTCTAAATTTGCAGGCAAAAAACAAAAAACAAAAAACAAACCAAAACCCCCAAAATCAAAAAACACCACATCATATATGATTGTTTAATTTGCTTACCCTTACAATGATATCCTCCAAGGGCCACCTTCCCTCCTTAGGTCAAGCCTTACCCTCTTTTGTGAAATTTTTGTCATAGGAACACATTCTGTAGCAAAGAGCTTCACCTTTTGAATTTGCCATAAATGCTGCTGTTTTTAATGTCAGTGAGTTCCCTTCACATATGAAAGATTTAAAGAGATATGTAAAAACTGTCCAGCTGCCAGAGAGATAAGAATGAGCTTGGAGTTCCCTGAATTATCAGTGGTTCTTAGGGTTTGCTCACAATCCCTGGAGAAAGATCTAGAAGGAATAGCAGCCCAACCACCATTCTCATTTGTGGGCCCTGTGCTAAAGGGGATGCGTCTTTTTTCCAGAAGTCTTGACTGAAACTGTATCTACGAAGCTAATTAATAGTAGTGAACACTTTTTGGTGCCTATTTTGTGCCAGGTTCTGTTCTAAGTGGACTATGTAATGGATACACGACTTCTTTTTTTTTTTTAATATAATTATTTATTTGTCAGAGAGAGTGAGCACAGGCAGAGGCAGAGGGAGAAGCAGGCTCCCCGCTGATCGATGTGGGACTCGATCCCAGGACACTGGGATCATGACCTGAGTTGAAGGCAGCCGCTTAACCAACTGAGCCATCCAGGTGTCCCAGGATAACCTGTCTATAGGTGAGGAAACAGACAGCCTGGCTGTCTGGTCTCCTCTTGGAGGTGCCATTCTTCTCCAGTTGTCACTCACAGACCACAGGGTACCAAGACCAAGAGGCCATGGAGAGGCCAACTTGGCAGGAGGAAGAAAATGTTTTCTAAAAAGAGGCAGAACTGAACTTCCTGTGGTATATTTGGGTCAACTCAGTTATGGGCAGCTTTGGAGAAGTTGAAAATCAGAGGAATTGTACTTCATTTCCCTAATCTGGAAGGTGAGCTCTTGGAAAATGGCATCCTGCTCTAAGGTATTTCTCTTGAATCAGTGTTGGACTCTGGGTTTCTTTTTAAAAAAATTCTTTATTTAAATTCAATTTAGTTAACATATACTGTATTATTAGTTTCAGAGGTAAAATTTAGTGATTTATCAGTTACATATAACACCCAGAGCTCAGTCCATCAAGTGCCCTCCTCAATGCCAATCACCCAGTTACCCCATTCTACCACCCACCTCCCCTCCAGCAACCCTCAGCCTGTTTCCTAGAGTTCAACATCTCTTATGGTTTGCCTTCTTCTCTATTTTCATCTTATTTCATTTTTCCTTCCCTTCTCCTATGATCCTTTGTTTCCTAAATTTCACAAGTGAAATCATATAGTATTTCTCTTTCTCTGACTTATTTCACTTAGCATAATACCCTCTAGTTCCATCCATGTTGTGGCAAATGGCATGATTCCATTCTTTCCAATGAGTGATATTCCATTGTACCTATGTACCACATCTTCCTTATCCATTCATCTGTCAATGGACATTTTGGCTCTTTCCATATGGGTTCTGGGTTTCTTATGGGCTAGGTATCTGTGTAAACCAGCACTGGTATGTCACTTCCCTGGGTCTCAGCTTCCTCATGAAGATAGGTAGCTGTCCTACCTTATAGGGATGTTGTGAAACAACCTACTTTACAGAGTTGTGGTGAAAATGAAATTAGTATATGTAAAGCACTTACACCAAGACCCGCCATACTGTAAGCATTATATCAGTATTAACTACCATTGTTGCTGTGGTCACATTCCTACAGACACTGGGTCTGGAAGGGAGTGGATTATCCCCCTCTATCTCCTGGGGAAGAGATGGAACCCAAGGACTCAGAGGAGACACTTTATGTTGGGTAGTCGGTTGACTTCTTCTCCCTGGATCTGGTTCTTTCAGAATCACATAGGGGAGCAGGCCAGGAGATAGAAGGGTGCCCTGTAGGGATCACTTAATACTTCCCAGGGCCTGCGGGTGTTGAGTCTTATGAAACATGATAGCCTGGTCTTGGCTGAGCTATAGAGAATCCTGGTCAAGGCTCAGGTCGGTATTTGTGCCTGCACAGTGGGCACCATGATCCCTGCAACTCTGGTGATAATCTGTCTATGCAAAGAACTGTAACTAAGCTGGAGGGGACCCCAGTGTAGACATACACACAACCTGGATGGACCCTGGGGGATATAGGGAATGTCCCAGTGACCCAGAGACAGGTTCTACAAAGTACTAGTACTAGAGGACTACAGGTACTAGAGGTACTAGAAAGAGGAAATGGTTTCATCAGGATGGGCTAGACCAGGTGACAGTAACACATAAACCCTCTATCTCCATGGCTAGACACAAGGTTTACTTGCTGCTCACAGAGAGTTCTGTGCAGACCAGACTGTCCTTCTCCACCTTGCAGCCATAACATCTGGAATATGTGAACTTCAGTGTGTCCACTGTAGGGGGACAGGAAGCTGGAAGGGCCTATGGGATGTTTTTAAGGGACAGGCCGAGGTGCCTTCTATCCCTGAGCCCCACGTCTCTTGCACCAGAATCAAGTCACAAGGCTCCCTTCTAACCGCAAAGGAGGCTGGGAAGTGGAGGACCTCATGGATATTTGGCGAACACTAATAATCTTGTCACAGTCAGGGAATCACAAAAAGGGGAAGGAGGGAGGCCCTGTGGTCATGCAGACCTCTTATTAGAATCTCTCATTAGACTGCAGAGGGTTCCTTCCCCTCCAATGCCCACTTATGTTGTATCTTCTTTTTCTTTTTCTTTTTCAAAAATATTTTGTGGTTTATTCTTTGTGTGTTGCTGTGTGACATACTACTTCTCAAAACTCAGTGGGTTAAAGCCACTCACATTCATTATCTCAGTTTCCTTGGGTCGGGAGTTGAGAGCATCTTAACTGAATGGTTCTGACTTGAGTTCTCTCATGGCACAGTCGCAGTTGGCAAGTTGTTGGCTGGGGCTGCGTCCCCTCGGGGGTGCCCCTGGGGGTGGAGAATCTGCTTCCAGGATGGCTCCTCACGTAGCTGTTCTCAGGAAGCCTCAGCCCCTCACCACTGGCCTCTCAGTGGCCTGCTAGAGTGCCCCTCTGACATGACAGCCCACGGTCAGAGAGAGCGAGCGAGCGAGGCAGAAGTCATGGTGCTTTTCATGCTCTGGTCTCTGCAGCTGCACTAGGCTCTTCATTAGAAGCAAATCACTAAGTCCACCCCACCCTCAAGGACAGGGGACTTAAGCTCCATTGCTTGAAAGGAAGTCTATAAAAGAACTTGAGAACATATTTCAAAACCACAGCAGTCTTCCTAGAATTCATTTAAAATACGAATTTCTTTCCCTTCCCAAGAGCTGATTGCCGTGTTGTTTGTATCCCCTATTGATTTGAAATACCTCATTTTATCACATAAATTATTCTTTAGAGGGGCACCTGAGTAACTCAGTCGGTTGAGCATTGGACTCTTGATTTTGGCTCAGGTCGTGATCTTAGGGTCATGAGATCAAACCACACGTCAGGCTCCACAGTCAGTGGTGAGAGTCTGCTGGAGATTCCCTCTCCCTCTGCCCCTCCCCTGCTGTATCTTTCTCTCTCTCAAATAAATAAATAAATCTTTAAAATTTAAAAATAAATCTTTAAAAATTATTATTTAGGGGGCACCTGGGTGGCTCAGTGGGTTAAAGCCTCTGCCTTCAGCTCAGGTCATGATCCCAGGGTCCTCGGATCGAGCCCTGCATCAGGCTCTCTGCTCAGCAGGGAGCCTGCTTCTCCCTTTCTCTCTGCCTGCCTCTCTGCCTACTTGTGATCTCTGTCTGTCAAATAAATAAATAAAAAAAATCTTTAAAAATTATTTAGAAAAGGGTCTGTTATGGGCGTGGACCAGCCATTCTCTTGTTCAAGTAGCATTAATTATTGCAGCTGCCCTAAAACTAACCCAGACCACAACTCCTAGTATTCTAGCTTGAGATGTGTATGTGATTGCAACATACAGTACTAAGTGCAAGAGTAAAGTGGTAGCATGGGGAATTGGGAGGGGTGGATAGTAAAGCGTCCCCAGGAGAGAAAGTTAGCACCAACTATCCTTGAGGGATTGGTAACTGGAGCAGGCCAGGCAGTGATCACACCCAGGGTGAGGTAAATCATGTGGGTGCACGTGTGTGTGTTTTGAAGGAAGAGCTCCACAGACAGGACTTGGTGATAGATCAGACTGTGGGGGAGGTGGCAGGAAGAATTGCAGTTCGACTCCATCTTTTGGTAGAAATCTTAAATTTTAGGTCCTGGGACTTCATTCTTCGGGTGTGGGCACCATAAACGATCTGAATCATGAAAGCAGCAACATCTCATCTACATCGTGCAGAAATGGCCCCTGGTCCAGTCTAAGACAAGGCACTGAGTGGGGCACTGGGTCAGAAAATGGGATGAGAGGGGAGGAGGATAGCACAGGCATTACCTGTGAGCATATTCAGGCCATTTGCCAGAACCAGCATGGGAAGGTAAGGTGGGAGTCTTTTGATTGCAACGGAGAGGGACCTGCTCTGGAAATGAGTGGTTTGCCCTGGGATCTGGGCAGATCAACAGAGCCACAGAGACCAATAGTCAGTGCCAGGACCCCCATCTTCCCCTCTGAGAAGTTTCAATTCAACCATACAAAGGGTCCATGGCAGGACACCCTCCCCCAACCCCAAGAGACATAGAAACAGGAGAAAGAAAGCTGCCATCTGGGAATGAAACTGTTAAAGTTCAAACCTAATAACTATAATAATAAAGTTTTAATAAATAAAGTGTTTGTTTTGTACATGTTTAATAATAATAATAAACATAATAATCAAGTTTTACAAGCCAAGAAATTATCTATACAAATGTGATTGAGTTTATAAACATTCCAAGTCCTAAAGAAGCCAAGGATGCAGTTTCAGAGAGGGAGGGCTGGACTGGGATTTCTGTTTGAGAACTACGTCTATTACTGTTGTATGCCTCACTCCCTCCCTTCTCAGCTAGTGGAGCCCCCAGATTATAAGGGGTAGCAATAAGCCCAAACCAATCACGATTACTGTAAGATGACCAAACACAATGATTCTTACTCCCATTTTCTTGATATTCAATTTCCCCAAGCCCTGCCCCCCTTGCAAGCAAAGGCCAGGTGACCATTTGGGGCCATTGAGGTGTGTGAGAAGTCTGCTGTGGACTTCAGGAATGTTTTTTCTTAAACTATAGTAATAATAATAATGATAATAATAATAATAATAATAACAACAACCAGCACAGAAGACAGCTGGCTGGTATCGCCTGTTACCTCTTCCACCTGTTTAAAGATCCTACCTAGATGTGCCTAGAGCTCATCCTGTCTTCCTCTAAGCATAAAGCATAAAGCAGCACACAGGGGTCTGCTTGGGTCCACTTGACTAGACCACAGAATGCCCAGATACTTGGTCAGACATTACTCACCTGTCCGCGAGGGTGTTTCTGCACAAAACTCACATTTGAACTGGCAGACTGAGTAGAGCAGATTACCCTTCGTGATTTGGGTGGGATCCATCCAATTCGTTGAAGGCCTGAATTGAACAAAAACGCTGGAACTTCTGCAAGGAAGAGAATTCCTCCTGCCTGGTGACCTTCCAACTAGGCCTTTTCCCATCCCTTTGGATTGTAACTAAAACGGTGGCTTTTTCTGCGTCTTAAGGGAGCTGACCTGAGCTGCACATCTTGGGACTTCCTGGCCTCCATCATTGCATGAGCCAATGTCTTACCTCTCCGTTTCTCCCCTGTTGTTTCTCTCTCTGAAGAACTTTGTCCAACACAGGGGGGCAAGCCTGACTCACCACTCATGCAAAGATAAAGATGCGCAAGGAAATGTGAAAGCTCTAGACCTAGAAGTGCTGGGAGAGCAGACAGAGGCTTTCCACGGAAACGCAACCCAGACTCTGCAGATACCAGGGGGCTGTCTAGCCGTCTCCAGGGCGGATGCGGCCTGTGAGCCGTCGAGGAATCCTTCGTGACTCCCTCTGAGCTGGGAGCTGTGTAGGTCAACTCGCGAAGGGCAGACCCGCAGGAGACAATGGCACACAACTGTATTCAAGTTCTGCACACAGGGGGATGCGCAGGGAGGAAGCGGGACTGCAGGCCGTCAGACCCGGGAGCACAGGCACGGCCCCCGCGGAGGGACGGCTTCGGCCTCAAGGACGTCGCCAGGAGCCGCGTGGACAAGCGGACGAAAGGGGCGGGCGTTCAGGGAAGCCCGCCGGCGCAGACTTACCGCGGTGCCAGCGCTGTCCCGGACAGAAGTCATCCCTCCCGACGCAGAAGCACGCCTCCCCGCGAGGACAGTCGTGCCCCGCTCCTGGGCGCACAGGCAGGCGGGGATCCTTCCCCGACCCGGGGGTCAGCGCACATACTCCTCACGCCGAGGGGCCCGGTGTCGGGGCGGCACAGGCTACCTCCCTACCCATCCAAACAACTCTTCCCCGCGGGTAAGATACATCAAAATGCCACCCCGCCACGTGGAAAGTGTTCTCCGAAGAGGACCCCGCGGGGCGCGCACGGCAGGGGCGACTCCGCGGACGCCAAGCCAGGGGACGCAGAGCAGGCGGGGCAGAAGCACCCTCCCGGACAGGGTGCCCGGCCGCTGCCCCAGCCCCGCGCGCTGACCCGCAACGGTCGGAGCGCGCAGGCGCCCTGCGTGGAATACGCACGCGTCCTTCCTCCGCAGCCCCGCGGCCCTGCTCGCGCCCCGGACGACCCATGGTCTCCCTTCCAGTTTTTGCACACCCGGAACCAAGGCGAAGGGGCTGCAGCGGAGCGCCGCTCGCGAGTTCCGCCGGCGTAGTTCCGGTTCCGCTCTAGGAGGGCGGGCGGACTGCCTCTCGCTGGTTCCGGCCGCCTTTGACCCGGAGAGCTTAGGTTCCTGGTCCGAGCTCTAGATGAGGGTGTCCTAGAGTTAATCGCGGAAGGGAGGGTGGCCGCGACACCGTTAGGACTGGTAACGGGAACAGGGGTGGGGAACTGAGAGGTCCGTAAATTGGACGACCATGTAAATCCCATGTTGCACACAGAGGAGCCGGCGTCTCCGGGAGCCACGACTGATTGGGGGATGAGCCTGACACCCCACCTGGTCCAGGCAAGAGGAATTGGGGTGACTCTGACCGAGCTCCCTTTGGGCGAGCCTATTGGAGCTTCAGCGAGCGCGATAAGTGCAAAGGACTGAAACACATCTAGTGCGTTTAAATCTACCAACTCACAACCGCCCTAAAAAGAGCGCCCGGAACCTCCTTTGGGGTCGGCGAACCACGTCGTTATTTAGAAGACTGGTGCGTGAGGGGAGAAAAAGATCCGACCTTTATCCTGAGTATGACCAAATACTGAGCCAGAAGTTTCTTTTCCAAAGGCTTTCCCGGTAATCGGGAAGGGAAGGATGAGGTTAGGATGGTCACGAACTAGACAGTGTCCGCCGCTTGTGGACATCAGCCGATGGACCAGCCCAAGTCTCCTGGTTTGAGCAAAAACTTTTTTTTTTTTTTTTTTAATTACGTGCAACAAGTAAGGAGACGGAAACAATCCCGAAAGCACCGTTTTCTATTGGGGTTCGTGCAGGAAGCTTTCATTCAGTGTGCTGGGGGTGTTTGATACATTAGGGAACTTCTAAGTATTTTGTTAGTTGTTTGCTTCACGTGTGCAAACTCAGCTTGTCAACAGGCTAGTGCATACACTGTGTTCAAAAAACACCAGAAGACCTTGCCCATAGGTGATCTTATTTTTAAGAGCAGAAGAACTTGCGCATAGGAGATCTTAGTATTAAGAGCCGGAGGGGCTCATGCAAGAGCGAATCCGTTGGAACACCTGGCCATGGGTCTCCTTGGTGGGAGCTGCTTGTTCTGCAAAACAGAGACATTCTTTCTCCGTTTTTGTCTCCCCCCCCCCCCCCCCCGCAGACAGCCTTCTGATCTTAGTACCCCCCATCGCCTCCTAGCTAACAGGATGTCCTGTCACTGCTAGTAAACTGAGGGATGTAGGGCAAACAAAAACAAAAAAACAAGGTAAAATAACAAAAAATAACCAACCACGACCACCAACAACAAAAACCCACCCTGAATCTTATCAGGCCTCAGACCCAGTTGCCAATTTTCAGGAAATATGGGGAGAGAGAAACGTTAAACGTGATTCAGCCAGTGACATACAGACTACCAGAAAAATTATATTTTCTTTCACAAAAAAATTGCAAGGAACAATAAAAGGAGAGAGAACTAACAGATTACAACGCACTTAAGAGATTTATCCACAAATTATAATTTGTTACAAATTCGTAGTGTATTTGCATCCTGATTAAACACAGACCAAATATGTTGTTTATGGAAGATAGTTGGGGAAATTAGAATAATCTGATATTGGATGACAGAAAGTAGGTACTATTACTTTTTTTAAATTTTTTTTAAAGATTTTATTTATTTATTTGACAGACAGAGATTACAAGTAAGCAGAGAGAGAGAGGAGGAAGCAGGCTCCCTGCTGAGCAGAGAGCCCGATGTGGGGCTCGATCCCAGGACGCTGGGATCATGACCTGAGCCGAAGGCAGAGGCTTTAACCCACTGAGCCACCCAGGCGCCCCTAATTTATTTTTTATTTATTTTTAGCATAACAGTATTCATTGTTTTGGTACTATTACTTTTTTAAAGAGATGATAACGGTTATCATACTCTCACATAATATCTCTAAAGGATTATAGTTTTAGAGGTATACACTGAAATATTTGTGGGTGAAATAATGTCTGAAATTTGCTTCAGAATTATGTGAAGGGTTGAGGGGATAGATGGGGATTTAAATGAAAGGAGATGACCAGGAATTGGTGATTAAAAAAAAAAAAAAAAGACTATTTATTCATTTGAGAGGGAAAGTGCACAAGTAGGGGGAGCAGCAGGCAGAGGGAGAAGCAGACTCCCCACTGAGCGAGGAGCCCGATGCAGAACTTGATCCCAGGACCCCAAGACCATGACCCGAGCTGAAGGCAGACGCTTAACCAGCTGAGCCACCCAGATGTCCCTGGAATTGGTGATTTTTGAAGCTAATGATGGGTAGGAACATCAGGGTTCACTATATTTTCCTTTGTATATGTTCAAACATCTCCAAATTATAAGTTAAGAAGCAGGGCGCCTGGATGCCTCAGGCATTAAGTGTCTGCCTTTGGCTCAGGTCATGATCCCAGGGTCCTGGGATGGAGCCCCACATTGGGCTCCCTGCTCAGTGGGAAGCCTGCTTCTCCCTCTCCCACTCCC
The DNA here is from genome assembly GCF_022355385.1 of Mustela nigripes. NCBI lineage: Eukaryota > Metazoa > Chordata > Mammalia > Carnivora > Mustelidae > Mustela > Mustela nigripes. The sequence goes on along the minus strand of NC_081568.1, from coordinate 148,917,255 downwards.
CTTGCTTGTGTTCCCTCTCTGTGTCAAATGAACAAATAAAATCTTAAAAGAAAAAAGGTTAAGAAGCAGCCGAGGGAAGGTGTGGTTAGGGTTGGTCCTTGGTCCTTGGTCCTTGTCACAGCAATCCCTGCTCACTCTGCTAGGGAGGTTGCGCAGCTCAGGTCACTTGGTGCCGGGACGAAGAAGGTGAAGGCCTTTCCTAAGTCTGGGAGCTTCGGAGGGTGTGTTTAATGAGAAAAGCCTCAGTCACATTTTGGAAAGGAGAAGACAGAAATGAAAGTATTTGGTGGATACACACAGACTCTGCACCTTCACCCTTAGGCCTCTGGACCTCTGCTCTCAGAGCCCCTTTCAAATCCACAGCCGGAGGTGCTCTCGTCAAAGCAAAAGGAATAAACCTTTTAGAATTTCTTTAGAGAAAGGGCGAGAGTTTTATGAGATCACAAGCCCAAGTGAGGACAGCAGCCCGGGGATACACAAACTTCACAAAGAAGACAGTGCTCCAGAGAAGGAATGTTTAATCCTGTGTTATATATGTTTTTTTTTTTCTGTTACATCAAGAGTTACGATTCATCATGATGAAGGACATTTCAGAAAAATACACACTTTGTTTTTGCTTTTTAGCAGGTGCAAGGTTGCAGGCTTTGAAGGTATGGGAACAGAACTGTAGGGAGATTTTTACTCTTATCTTTAGCTTGAAATGTTTCTTTTAGGTCATTGGCTAACAAAGCAGATGTACAGTATGTGCTCAGGGCAGAAATAGAGCCCCTATTTTGAAGTGTGGTGAAGACATTCTGACCTTGGTAAAAGTGTAACTTCCTTGGGAGACCAGGAGCAGGACCCACAAACATTAAAACTTGAATATTTCCTTCATCACACTCAGGGTTCCAGCTGGCCAAGGGTGCCACATCTCTGCAGCAGGGAGAAACACCCACTGAGAGGTGGTGAATGGCTTGAGGGGCCGCAGGGCTTCCCAGAGCCAAGTACCATGCCCCTGGTGCAGGGACCTTAGAACAGCAGACATAGGACCCAGCGTGGGATACACAGGACCAGCAAAGAGGGTCCTTGGCTTTGCTCAGGGTGGACATCAAACTTAAGCCAGGAGGAAGTGAAAGCAGAAATTATTAATTATTATTACTAAATAATCATCATTTTAGTTAATTAGTTCAGTTCATTAAAAGAGTCACTAATAATTAAATATTAATAAATTATCATTAATATTAATATTATTACTAATGATTATTATTAAATAGAATATAGCAGGTGGATTGTTTGGGAGACTTGGAAAGGAAAGGAGAGTGAGTCTCTGTGTTGCTTGGGGCTAGGAGTTTATATTGGAAAGGGGTCTAGGGTACATGTTTGTTCAGGAATCCAGGGTAGGTGCTGGTCAAGGGCAAATGAGAGATAAACAACAGGTGTTATTTATGAATCATTGATATTTATTAATCACTCATTAATCACTGAAGGTCCTGGGTATTGATGCCATTGTCAGCTGAGGTCTATCAGAAATTAGAGTCTTAGAACGTGTTTGGGATCCAGTTCTTAGATATTATCAGGGGCTTGGGGGCCTAGAATGAACTCAGAGAATGACTTAACTTTCTTCTGTTCCCTTTGGAGTAAGAACATAGCTTCTTGGGTTTCATTCAGATGCAAGGTGACATACAGAACATGAGTAAATGGGGTCTAGCATAGAAACAGCGGAGAGGGAGCCTTTCTAAAAATGGAGTCCCTTCAGTCTCCAGTCTCACAACAGCAGCATTCCTCAGTCTATACCAGCCTTCCTGCTCCCAGAAGGGACAGACAACCTCAGGAGCATGGCCTCTAAGTGCCATTAGACTACTCATTGGCTTTGAGAATCCTGCAGTAACTGTAATTTTATTTAACTATTTCCCAATTTTTCCCCCCATAGAAACCTCTTTTGCTTAGGGCACCTAGTAGTGCCTCTTTACCCCCTTGGGCGTCTTACCTAAAATCACCTCCCCGTTCCCGCCCTGCAACAATCCAGCCTGGGACTCTGCTGTACTGTCTCTTTAGCACATATCAACACCTGACATCATGTTGGATATTTACCCATTTGTTTTCCCTTGGTGTTCAGTAAACAGTACTACTGCTGAACCAGTTGCTTGGGCACCGAACATGAACTCCTTGCTTTCACTCATACCCCAAGGGCAATCCATCCAAACATCCTGTGAAAAGTGTGAGCACAAACTTGCAGCCAAGGTCAAGACTCCTATTCCATTTCTGATACCCATTTCTGAAACAGCGTGTTGCTATGATCCCCAGGCATTCTCAAGACCCTCAAGGTGATGACAGAACTAAAGATGGGAACATGTAACAAAAAATTACACGTGTATGTATTTTTAGAAAATGTGTACTAAACAATCTTTTATTTTGATGTGATTGGGGATTCACATATAGTTGTAAAATGTAATATAGCAGTATCAACCCAGTGGTAACATCTTGCAAAGCTCTAGTACAATATCATAACTGGGTTGTTAACACAGATACAGACAGAGAAGAGAAGAGGTCTGTGATCACAAGGATTCCTTCTATTGCCCTTTCATAGCTACAACCACCTCCCTCCCTGACCCTTCCATCCCTAAAGACTGGGAAACACCAAAATGTTCTCCATCACTCTAACAGTGATACTTCAAGAATGTTAAAAGTATTCAGCTATGGGGCACCTGGGTGGCTCAGTGGGTTAAAGCCTCTGTCTTCGGCTCAGGTCATGATCCCAGGGTCCTGGGATCAAGCCCCGCATCGGGCTGTCCGCTCCGCTTCCTCCTCTCTCTCTTTCTACCTGCCTCTCTGCCTACTTGTGATCTCTGTCTGTCAAAAAAAAAAAAAAAAGTATTCAGCTATGTGCACGGTATATAGTAGATGTTTGGGGAGACTGACAGCACAGCATTTCTCTTTTCTCAAGCAGTTGTAAGTGGTATTATATTTTATATGTCAGTGCCTACTTGTTTATTGAGATGTATCCTAAGGAATCTTGAGAAAGAAGAGCAAAACTACAGATTATCACAAGACATACTACAAAACTATAGTAATCAAAACATTATGGTATTGGCATAAAATAGACATATAGATCAGTAGAATAGAATTGAGATCCCAAAAGTAAACCCATGCTTATATGGCCAGTTAATCTACAACAAAGGAGGCAAGAATATACAATGGTCTCTTCAATAAATGGTGTTGGGAAAACTCAACAGCTACGTACAAGGATGAAACTGGGCCACTTTCTTTTCTTTTTTAAAAACTGGGTCACTTTCTTTCACGAGTCACATAAATAAACTCAAAAATGGGTTAAAGACCTAAATATGAGACCTGAAACCACAAAACTCCTAAAAGAAATCACAAGCAGTAATTCCTTGGATATCACCCTTAGCAATGCTTTTCTAGATATGTGTCTTCAAGCAACAGAAACATAACCCAACACAGACTATTAGGACTTCACCAAGATAAAGCCTTTTGCACAGTGAAGGAAACCATCAGCAAAACAAAAAAATGGGAGAAAATATTTTCAAAGCAGATATCCAATGAGGGGTAATGCCCCAAACATACAAAGAACTTATGCAACTCCAAAAAACAGACAAATAAACTGATTTAAAAATGGGCAGAGGACCGGAATAGACATTTTTTCCAAAGAAGAAGTACAGATGGCCAACAGACACACAAAAAGTTGGTCAACATCACATCATCAGGGAAGTACAAATCATAATCACAATGAAATATTACCTTACACAAGTCAGAAGGGCTAGTGTCAAAAAGATAAGAATGAGTAAGTGTTGGTGAGGATGTGGAGAAAAAGGAACCCTCGTGCCTTGGTGGAGATGTAAATTGGTGATGCCACTGTGGAAAAGATATAGAAGTTCCCCCTGAAATTAGAAATAGAACTACATATGATCCAATAATTCCACTACTGGGTATTTACCCAAAGAAAATGAAAACACTAATTCAAAAAGATGCATGTACTCCTATGTTCATCACTGCATTATTAATAACAGCCAAAATATGGAAGCAACCTAAATGTCCATCAGTAGATGAATAAAGAAGAACACACACACACACACACACACACACACACAAATATTACCCAGCCATAAAAAAGAATGCAATCTTGCCATTGGCGACAACATGAATATACCTAGAAGTTATTATGCTAAACACAGTGTATAGAATTGTCAAGTCACTATGCTGTACACCTGAAACTAATATAACATTTTATCTTATAAAGTGTAAGATAAAATAAATAATAAAAAAAATAATAAAAGATTTAGGAAACTTCATTTAAGTAGACATATAATAAAAAATTATTGTTGAAATAAAGTTTGTTAGAATGACATTACTTGATTACATGAAAATTTATAATTTTTATAGTCTTACACATCTAACAAATATAATATTTGCTTATTTGATTAGTAAGTTTAAGTAGAATAAGAATGCATGCCTGTATTTTATTTAATGCTAACAATTAGGAAGACATGGCTGTTTTTTAGTAAAATTTACAGTATCAAAATAATTGTGTTTATCCAAGATTTACTCAAATAAAGTGAATTTGAAAAATATTTCCATAATCTCAGAAATTTTAGGATTTTTTAATTTATTTATTTATTTATTTATTTTTAAGATTTTATTTATTTATTTGACAGAGAGAGATCACAAGTAGGCAGAGAGGCAGGCAGAGAGAGAGAGGAGGAAGCAGGCTCCCTGCTGAGCAGAGAGCCCGATGCGGGACTCGATCCCAGGACCCTGAGATCATGACCTGAGCTGAAGGCAGCGGCTTAACCCACTGAGCCACCCAGGCGCCCAGGATTTTTTAATTTATATAAGCACTTACTTTTTATCTAAATTAATTTGGTAACACCATCTGGAGGGAAAATATCACATACATGTAATATACATATAGACAGACACAAGCAGAGATTTTATGGTTTTCATGCCAAAATTTTAACCACGAGTCAGGCATAAACACAGAATACAAAACCCACTAGAATGTATAAGCCTTGGTCCTTGCCACTGCCCTTCTTTACATTTTCATCAGAATTGTGTTTCTGCTAGATGGAAGAAGTTATGGTTACAGGCTCAATATGGGGGTTAAACTCTTCACTTTTGTGGGAGGCAACTTTTATGATTGCCTTTGCCCCAGTATGTAATCTTACGGAAGCTGTGGACTAAATCTGGGCTGAGGGACTGAGGAGACATTGAATAGTTGGGTGTCTCCAAAGCCCATATGAGTGAGCAAAACAACTAGTCTATCTCCAGTTAGTTTTTTTTTTGCTTTCAACCTCAAGTGGTTGCTTTAGGGTTCCCTGGGTCCTTGAGACCCCTGATGGGGGAGCGTGGATTTTGAGTGACTACAAGGAGTTGAGGGTCTAGAATGGACAGGGAAGGGCCTGACAGGGGTGAGCAGAAGAATTCAGGAGGTAGGGGTATGAAAGCTGACATATCAAAAGGTCTAAGGGAGCTGAGGGGAGGATTGGAGAAGGTAAAAGGACGGAGGCATGAAGGGGATGGGAGAGGATACATCTTAGAGGAGATGGTTTGGAAGATATTAAGTTTCCCAAAGAAGCCCTTGAAAAGACAAATTACTTGCAGTAACATTACGTTTCCAAGAGGAAAGAAAATAAACAGAACGAACGCCATAGCAAAGAAGCATATAGTTAGTGAGGGTTTGGGAAGGAGGGATTTCAATGGACCAAAAAGCTGCCATGGTCGCAATGGTATCTATCAAACAAAGAAGCTTGCCTTTAACACAGGCTTTCTGTCTTAAGAACAAGGACATCTAGGACTTTATCCCAGCCTCTGTTTGCCTGGGATTCCAATTTAGCTTCTAGAATATACTCAGAATCTTAAGAGTCCAAAAATCTGCCCTTCCTGGCTTCTACAGACCTTTTTTTCCCCCCTGTTTTTCCTAGCACTGAATCAGGGGTCAGCCTCACCAATAAATTTCCAATCAGTAAATCAGGAGTGAAGACAAACCTTCAAAGTTATGCAGCTGGGGCCACTAGCTAAGTCAGTCACATATAAAATCTGACTTCACATACCATATCTGGCTGGAACTAAGAAGCTCCTTTGTATTTTTCCTGATATTTAGAAAGACTTATTATAATGAAAGTAATGCCTGCTCCTGTTTGAAGAGTGAAATGGGACACAATCATTGTAATAAAAAGCAACTGTCCCTTAAACTCTTTCTCATACCCCTACTAATCTTTTTGCCCAGAGAGAGAACTCTGTGGCTTTTTAAAAAAATTTATTTTCAGCATAACAGTATTCATTGTTTTTGCACCACACCCAGTGCTCCATGCAATCTGTGCCCTCGATAATACCCACCACCTGGTTCCCCCAACCACCCCCCGCCGCCCCCGCCCCGCTACTTCAAACCCCTCAGGTTGTTTTTCAGAGTCCATAGTCTCTCATGGTTCACTGGTTCACCTCCCCTTCCAATTTCCCCCAACTCCCTTTTCCTATCTAACTCCCCTTCTCCTCCATGCTATTTGTTATGCTCCACAAATAAGTGAAACCATATGATAATTGACTCTCTCTGCTTGACTTATTTCACTGATTTTGATTTTTTTGTCCTTGTGTCGGTTAAATGAGAAAAAAAGGAAGAGCTGAAATAAAACAAAAGCATTTATCTGAGGTCTCAGAGTTACAATTTGGGAAGTCTAGACTTGGGAGCGAATTTTGTTCCTCTAGCAAGCAGAAGTCAAGGGTTTTCAAAAGACAAAATGAAATGTTTGTATATGGACTCTGAGAAACAAACTGAGGGTTTTGGAGGGGAGGGCCAGGGGAGTGTTTTGGGTGAGCCTGGGTGGGTATTAAGGGGGGTACCGATTGCATGGAACACTAGGTGTAGTGCATAAACAGTGAATTCTGGAACACTGAAAAGAAATTAAAAACATAAATAAAAATTTTTTAAAAAGAGAGAAATGTTTGTATGGGTTGTTTCCAAAGACTTTTGGTTGAGGTTGGCAGTGGAAAACTAAGGTTGGCTGCATATAGTTGACTGTTAAGGCTAAGGTTATCACTAAACAAAGTCTCTTACTGTAGCAAGTTGCAGGTGTTTGGGTAGAGTCCTAGGAATATTTGCAGTTTAGAGCAGTTCAAATTGTTTGGTTTCATCTTGCCAGAATGTGCATAAAGCCCGACTCCTTGGTGCCCTCTAGTGGCCTCTTGGCTCTCTGTAAAAACTCGACCTAAGTGACTATCTCACTTATCTCTCACATGTCTAAACTACTGTGTTTTTGCATCGCGACTTGCTGGCTCTGAGGGATCAGAATCATCTCTTTCATCCCACCCTGTACCTTCCCACTCGACTCTGTCACGATCCTCTTTCCTCCCATGGTCACACCCACATTTTTAAACAATCATCTTCCGATTAAGAAAGTAAAAGAAAATCTTCAAAGAAGAAGAGAGTCAGAGAAATGACATTTCCAAAAGAAATGTATTGAAATAAAATACTGGAGGATTTTTCAAGCAAAATAAACCCAAGGAAAGATGGACGAGACATGTGACACAAGAAACAGAGATGAGCAACAAAATTTCCCCAATGGTGATTGTGCCTGTAACCTGCTGCTAATGCACCTGTGATTTTTAATGTAACTCCTAGAAAATAGTTCCTAAAATGGAAGAAAAGTTGTATGTAAGTGTTGGGACCCCCCAAAATGGGTACCCCAATAATGGGTCCGTGATTAAAGGAGCGAGACTGATACAAAGAAAAAGTCAAGCAAAGCTTGATTTCACACCAAGCATCAAGAATCAAACCGACCGTCAAACGGACCGGTCGGGGCAGGGGCTTACAGAGAGGATGACCCCTCCCTGCTGTCCAGACTAACTTTTATAGAGCAAAGGCCATGTGGTTGGGCCTGGCCACACACAGGTGGCCAATGAAATTGTAACACTCAGAGAAAGCTGCACAGTCATGCTAGGTGACCAGTTGAATTACAATTTACCCTAGTAGACATTTGAACCAGCCTCTCACCTTGTTCAGAATTGGCACCCAAAGGTACCCAAAGGGTGGGGCCCATACTCCTTGGTAGCTAGGAGACAGTATGCGCCCCCACTGACTGAATACCTCCACCTGGCCTGACCCACCCTTGTACTTGGGCTTTGTTACCTTGGACTGGTTTCCGGGACTTGTTTTTAAGTAAGTTCCCCTGGGGGGGAGAGGCAGAGTCAATATAAGTTTTACAACAAAATGGCAGTTCAACCGGGGTGGGGCTGCTCTGGCTGAATAGGCCCTTACAGTAAGAGCATCTGAAACAAAACTTTCAGGTGGCTTCAATCAAGTCTTGGAGGAAGAGCAGAAATAAAGGCAAGCTCAATATTTTGTCTCATTCAGAAGTTGACCAGCACTTCTAGATATTGAGAAAAATATATATATAGGGGCACCTGGGTGGCTCAGTGGGTTTGAGCCTCTACCTTCAGCTCGGGTCGTGATCTCAGGGTCCTGGGATGGAGCCCAGGGTCAGGCTCTCTGCTCGGAGCGGGGCCTGCTTCCCCTCTCTCTCTCTGCCTGCCTCTCTGCCTACCTGTGATCTCTCTCTGTCAAATAAATAAATAAAATATTTAATATATATATCTATATCTCTCTAACTATATATATAGATAGAGATGTATAAATTGTTAAGGGGACTTACAGGTTAAAAAAAAATAGGTTATAGAGCTTTCAAACCACTAGAAGAGGCAGGAAGAAAGAACTCCATGACCCACTTAGGAATGAAAATAAGAAGGAAGCATGTTTCATAGGAACATAAAATGAAGGGAGAATAAGTCCAAGAAAATCAGTAACCACAATAAATGTGACTTAAGTTCTCTAATTAAAAGATGGAGACTTTGGGACACCTGGGTGGCTCAGTCGGTTAACCTGCTGCCTTTAGCTCAGGTCATGATCCCAGGGTCTTGGGATTGAGCCCCGCATCTGGCTCCTTGCTCAGCAGGGAGCCTGCTTCTCTCTCTGCCTCTGCCTGCCACTCTGCCTGTTGTGCGCTCTCTCTGACAAACAAATAAATAAACTCATAAAAAAAAGATGGAGACTTTATCTTGTGGCAGAAAAAATCTTATGTTTCTTAAAATATAATAATGATGAAAACAGCATACGCTTATTAACTATATGCTTGACACTGTTCTACATACACTGTATGTAGTAACTTTAGAGGAATATCTAAAACAAGATCACAGAGAAAGTGTGTAAACAAAGGGGGGACAATCAAAAGTATTCTTCTGAATAATTCATGCATTAAACAGGAAATCAGGGGCACCTGGGTGGCTCAGTCAGTTAAACTGACTCTTACAGTTTCAGCTCAGGGCATGATCTCAGGGTTCTGGGATCGAGCCCTGCTTCAGGCTCCCCACTCAGCAGTGAGTCTGCTTGTCCCCCCCTCCACTCTCTCTCTTTCAAATCAATAAAATCTTTGTTCTTATTGTGTTATATTAGTCACCATACAATACATCATTAGTTTTTGATGTAGTGTTCTGCGATTCATTACGCATAACATCCAGTGCTCCATGCAGTCGTTTCCCTCCTTAATACCCATCACCGGAGTAACCTATCCTCCCACCCCCTAAACCCTCAATTTGTTTCTTGGAGTCCACTGTCTCTCATGGTTCCTCTCCCACCCCAATTTCTCCCCCTTCATTCTTCTGTTCCTTCTCCTAATGTACTCCATGCTGTTCCCTATTATGTACCACACAAAAGTGAAACCATATGATAATTGACTTTCTCTGCTTGACTTATTTCACTCAGCATAATCTCTTCCAGTCCCCTCCATGTCAATGCAAAAGTTGGGTACTCATCATTTCTGATGGCTGATAAAGTTTTGAAAGAAAAGAGGAAAACAAAACTAAAATTACAGACTACTCAATAATAAACAAAAATGAATAAAATATCTGTAGGATGTGGGTCGGGTGATACACAGAGAATAGTGACTATTCTCACATGTACTTATTAGAAAGCAAGAGTTCCAGAATAAATAAGGTCACAGGCAGATCAATCAAAATGCCAGGCAGGACAAGGATAATAAAATGACCTTCCCTAAAAGTAAAAAAAGAAAAAAAAATCCAAAAGATAAAAACAGCTATCAAAGAAATAAGCTCAATGAAAACGATAGCTTTTTCTTTCAAAATGTCAATAAAATAAGTTTTTTAGCAAGACTTCCAAAGGAAGAAAGAGGGGAGGAAAAAAGGAGGAACACATTAATATCAGAAACACCAGGTATAGAGGTTTAAACATCACAAGATTATCCCACAGAGTTTGAACCAATAGATATGAAAACAGAGATGAAAGGAATAATTTTCCAGGAAAATGTAAATGACCCAAATTGATTTGTTCATTCTGGTCTATTCAGGTACTGAACAGACACTATCAGTACACATTTGTACAATAGTTATGCATCTGTTGTCCCCAAAACCCTTGTCCAGATGGTTCTGAGTTAATTCTAGCAAAACAACAGTCCTGTGGCCCATAAGAAAAGTTCTTAGCAGAGATGATGGAAAGTTTTCTTACTTGTTCTAAGTTAGTTGCACTTTCTTTCCTTTTTTTTTTTTTTTAAAGATTTTATTTTTTTAAGTACTCTCCACACTCAACATGAGGCTCAAACTCACCACCCTGAGGTCAAGAGTCACTCCCTCACTCCACCAGCTGAGACCAGTAGGAATCCCAGCCACAGAACCTTTATTCCAAACCAAATGAGAATAACACTGGGGGTGGGGCTAGTGAGAGAGAAAAATGAAGGGAAATTACATCCTACCGCACTAATGACTATAGAAGAAACACTGATGTTAAATATGAGTGTACAGAGAAGAATATTGTAAAAATAATGCACCATGACTAAGTGGAATTTATTCTAGGAGTATGAGAATGGCTCAGTGTTAATGTCAATGACACAGTGGAGCCCACTCAGAGCTGGGGTAGGAAGCACAGGTTTGGGGCCCATTGGTGGGAAGCACCATCTTTAAGAACAGCCTAACCTTTTTTTTTTTGCCCCCCTTTATTACAACCTCTTTCTATAATTCAGTCTCTGTCCAAATGTAAGTTTGAGCTGGTTCTGTGAAAAAGCATCATCCAGGCATACTATCCAGAGTTCATCCACTTCCTTCCTCCAAATGGAAAGGACTCGTGTGGAAACTGTTCTCACAGGGCCTGCATTCGGCTGGTGGCTTCTTTACAACCAGTCCTCATTCTATGCTGTTCTGCGTGTTATGAGAGGGTGCTGGCTAACTCTACTGCAGAGGAAGTCTTCTGAGGTGGGAGTGCCCAATGCTGATGCTCTCCAAATGACCCCAGAGATGCCCATTGCCCTGGGAGACTGCTGGTTGGGCAGTTATGGGCAGTCCTTGCTGCTCCATACATACTGCCCCCTGCTGCCCTGCCAGGCCCAGCTAAAGAGAGAGCAACTTACTTCTCCCACTCTCTCAATGTGTGTGTGTGCTTTACTGTTCGTGTGACAAAATTACAACAGTGGGTGCGTGCTGGCTGACAGGCACAGGACTTTCAGTCTGAGCTTTTTGGAGAACAACAAAGGAAGTTATGTAATGAGGAAGCCTCGGGATGGCGGGGGCAGGCTTTGGACTGAGTGGGGTGAGGGGAGGGGGTAATGAGATATTAGCAAACCCGTTATTTCTTTTTTGGAACTCCAGAAGGGATTTTTTTTTTTTTAAGTTCAGTTAGCCAACATATGGACATCATCAGTTTTTGTTGTAGTGTTCAACGATTCATTAGTTGTGTATAACAGTAAGTGCTTATTACAATATGTGCCCTCCTTAATACCCATCACCTGGCTACCCCATCCCCTTCCCCCTCCCCTCTGAAACTCTCAGTTTGTTTCCTGGCAACCAGAGTCTCTCATGGTGTGTCCCCTTCTCTATTACTTCCCATTCAGTTTTCCTTCCCTTCCCCTGTGGTCCTCTGCTTTATTCCTTATGTTTTAGCATATGATACCATATGTGACACCATATGATAATTGTTTTTCCTCCCTTGACTGATTTCACTTAGCATAGGCAGAAGACATGAGCAGATATGTCTCCAAAGAAGACATACAAATGGCTAACAGACACATGAAAAAAATGTTCAAACCCATTCTTTCTGCCCCTGAGGAGCACAGAGCAAAATCCCTCTCTGTCCATAAACTGTCTCTTCTTTTGTATGTCAGTCCGTGCAACTGACTAGTCTTTTTGTAAGGAGTCATTTGCTGATGTCTGAGAATATGCCAAGAGCCAGGGAGACTTGATCCCTAAATTCCAAGGGCCAGAATTGTAGATGAAAATACAGTCACATAACGACGTTTGCCATGTGTGCTCTTATAAGACATTAACACATGTTCAAGCTCAAGGCGCAACTTGAGTAAGAAGGAAGAGGTTCATCCAGCAAGAAAGGTGGACTTCACCCAAGACGACGCTGGAAGAAGGAGTCTTGAGCAGGATCTTGGGGAAAGAGGACAGACCGGCAGAAAGACGAGAAGGGTAGAGTCGTGGCTGCAGGTGCTGACTGGGGAAGAACAAGGAAGGGAATAACGAAAGAGAAGGCTGGGAGGAGAGGTGGAGATGGAGGTGCCACACATTCCCCCACGGACCTTGAAGAGGAGGGAAAACAGGTTTTTCCAAATCTGGGAGAGGAGGTAGCTCCCCAGCCTTCCTGAGCCTGCCTCTGCACTTCCAAATTCATCCTAAACCCCTTTTACTGCTGTTTTTTCTGCTCTTTCCAGAGAAGGATTAACTCACCCACTTGCGAGTTCAGCATGACTTTTTTGCTTTGTCTCCTCTGGTGCCCCACGCTGTGTTTGAGGATGGTCCTTATGCTGCGGAGGGGGTTCTCTCACTCCCCCACTCCTAAGTCCCCTCCAGACAACCCCTTGGTTCAAACCCATTCTTTCGGACTAGGCATACGTAATCCTCTGATGCAGGCTGCCTGCCTGAACATGGAGGGTCACTTTCTGCTCAGTCTTCTCACTTCCCTTTACTCACTCAAAGCCCTAGCTCACGCACAGGCCCATTCCCCAAAATCGGACAGTCCTGGGAGTCCCTGAGTGTGTCCTGCGTGTGAGTGAGCTACCCTGTGCCCCAGATCTGACCTGTCTTCTAGGAAAGATGTCAGTGTGGGGTTCAGCCAGGTGGCTGCACCATGGCCTCTGGCCATGGGGTGATGTGAGGTAGTGCTTGCTTCCTCTTCGTGGAGCTCCACTCCATTCGAGAAATCCCAGTACAGTGCCCCATCCTATTTCCAGGTTCTATGTGAATCGCTTTTGTGGGCTTTACTTAGGGCAATGCTCTCAGGCTATCTTCTTTACTTCCCTTGCCATGCAGAGATGGGCAGAGCTGGTAAATAGTTGATCACCAGCCCTTTGTAGATAGTCCAGTCCAGTCTCTGCATCCTTCAATGTGATACTGAGGAGAGAGGGGTTAGCTGGGGATGGCCATCCTGTTCCCCCGGGAGCCCCAAAGACCCCAGGCAGTCAACTGGAACATTTTCTCCCTGCTCTGATTCTCTGCAATTCATAGTCTCTGCAAAGCTTCCAACTACCTTTCCCCTCCTTCTAATACCTCAGGGGGATATTGTCCATGGAAATTCCATTCACGATTTTTCTCACAGAGACAGGATATGACAGAGACTTCCTTGTTTTGTTGTGTCCATCTTGGTTTTTATAGCAAAGGGCAGAGCACGCAGTGTGTGTCTTAAGGTGGAAGGTGGGTGGGTAATTCTGTCACAGAGGAGCTGGCCTCCTGAACTCAGCAGATAGTTCATGTGCAGGGGACCTTAGTATCTGGGACCAAGACACATTACTACAGTCATGCCTTTTGCAGGGAGGTGAGCTCACCAGGAATCATCTGCTATTTCAGACTCCTTGCTATTACTGGCCAGGTACGTGCCTCATTCTCAACACCTATTGAAACCTCCACCTTTCAGAAATGGGGAAGCAGAAAATGATGGCTTTGGAGAGAGGACAAGATGGGTTGGCCTCACCTCACAGGCTGAACTTGGCTGTGGGGTGTGTCGTTCCAAGTGTGGCTAAGGGGAGCTACTCATTCAGGCAGGTTCACACAAGGAGGTAGGACTCTGAGCTACCCCATCACCCCTTCTGCCTCCCTGAGGTCTCTTACTGGGGCGGTTCATCTACCTGGAGACTGGGGCTGGAAATCACCTTGTGGGGCAAATGAAATCAAACCAGAGTAGATTAGTGAGCATTGGCTGACAGCTTGTGGAGGGCAGAACATTGCAATGGATCCTGGAGGCGGAGAGCGTGGGAGAGTTCTCTGCCTCTCAAGGTGTATAGCTTAGGATGCAAGAGTGGAAGGACGACAGACACACTGCTGTTACACAGCCCAAGCTCACAGAAGTGGCAAAAGCAAAAAATAATCTTTAAAGAGAAACTCAGGAGCCGAGGGACTGCAAATTAAGAGAACATCAGGTATTGTTAGGGTTTGGAGATGCAGAAAGAGAAGACTGGGATGAGGTTAGAGTGAGGCCAGGGAGAGAATGCAAGGAAACATGATTCCCTTGGGTGGAGGGTGGAGGCTTTCCTTCATCATCAGTTTGTGCAACCCTTACTTCTCTGTGTGCCTTCAGAGGACATCCCAGAGTCTCCCGGAGAGTAGAAGGAATGTGCCCCACCTGCAAAGACTAGCTCCAGCCTGAGACCCTCTTTCTGGCTCTCTCTCTCTCTCCTCTCTGGGTCTTCCACCTTCCCCCGGACACATCCAGTGTGTCCAGACTCTTTCCCCAGCAAAACCTCTTCATGAGAAATAGTCTGAAATCCACTTACACTGTGGTGTGAACAGCTGAGATCTGAAAATGTTTCCCTTCACAGACACTTGCGCTCCAGTGAGCATCAAAGCCTTTGAGCTGGAGAGTGAGGTTAGACAGGGTGGACTTCAGGCAGTAGGTGGGCAGGAGGGGGGTCCTTTAGGGCAGAAAGGGGCATTCAGCCCCTCTGAAGTCCTTTCAGGAAATCACCAATCTTCCTTCAAGCTAAAGGCTTTTCAGTGCCTGTGCACTGGGAGCAAAGGTCCACAAGGCATGTACCTCCTTTCCAAGTAGACGCTGTTGGAAAGGTTTGAGGGAGACTCCGGTTTTGAATTGTTTTATCAGCAGTGGGAGTTTGGGATTTTTATTCACTTGTGCGTTGATTGCTCATACTTGCTTGCTTGGTCTTGTGGCTGAGACCCGGGGACTCAGTCTGCTTCTTCAGTGCATGTGAGATGTTGTCAGGGTGAGCGCTTTGGTCTGTGGTCAGGTGGTCTCTGACTGGAGTCATGCTCTGGTGGGTAGGAAAACAGAGTGCTCCAGCCCTGACCCAGGACAAAGCTGGTGAGGACAAAGCTTGATCCGCACAAGGGCAGAGCTTAGGAGAAACCCCCACTCCACCACCTCCTAACTGAGTTGCCTCCCTGTGCCTCAGTTTCCTGTGGTCTGAGATTCAGACCTCTCGATGATGATGATGATGATGATAATTACTTTGTTATAAGTAAATGCTTGGTAGATAGTAAGTGCTCAGGTCATATTAGTTTTTATTACTGTGGTCATAAGTCCATGTATTCGTGAGTGTGTGTTTATGATCTCCTTTCCCTGCAGCCTCAGTGATGGAATTCACATGGTGTTTCACAACAGAGAGCTGAGGTCGGACTCTATCTCTCTGCCAGAAAAGGGTGTGGGTGCACCTGGGTAGCTCAGTCAGGTCAGCCTCTGCCTTCAGCTCAGGTCATGATCCCAAGCTCCAGGGATGGAGTCCTGAATCGGGTTCTCTGCCTAGCGGAGAACCTGCTTCTCCCTCTCCCTCTGCCTGTTGCTCTGCCTACTTGTGCTCTCTATCACTCTGTCAAATAAATAAATAAATAGATAAGAACTGAGGTCCCAATATGAATTCCAGGGTCTGGAGCACAGGGACTGCTCCCCTCAGGTGGTGGCAGCCTCCTAGCTTAGAGAAAGTGGGGCCCCCCAGCTGTGAGCCTGTCTAATGCTCTGTTACTGTGTGGTAGGAGAACCCGAGTTACTCCTTAACACAGGTCTTGACTAATTCCTCACCATCTGACTGGTCTAAATGGACTCATAAGTGTCCTCTGAGCCCCTCTTGTTTTGGAAGCTCCCAGCTGGCACTGATATACCATCATGGCTTTTGGCTTCATGGGACTCTGTCTTGAGAGTCCAGAAGAGAATACTGAGACACAAGAAAAAAGAGAAGGAACAGGAAGAGGGAGAGAAAATGCAAAGCCAGCGCAACACCCTGTTCTGGGGCTCCTTTGCTTCCAGTGTCTTGTCATCAGTAAAAGGGCAAGTGGCTGGACTTTCTGGCCAGAGCTTGGACCTGGGCCCATAGTCTGTGTTCATGCTGACTATTGTGTGACTAGTAATTCCAATACCTACTGGCCATCAAAGTGGTCAAGTTCCCTCCAGGGATTCCTCTGACCTTCTCTTGCTGAGGGGTTCCCCCCCTTTTTTTGTATTAATTTTTTAAAATTTCTTTTCAGCGTAACAGTATTCATTGTTTTTGCACCACACCCAGTGCTCCATGCAATCCGTGCTCTCTCTAATACCCACCACCTGGTTTTCCCAACCTCCCACCACCCCCCCTTCAAAACCTGAGGGGTCCCTTTTGAAGCATTAAGGAGCTGTTCCAGCTTGCTCCTCTGCCTGCCCACCTGTGTGTGAGCTCCATGAGGGGAGGGTCCCAGCCCCCTGGCCCACTGGCTTCACTGGCCATTGCCCCCTCCCTGTTGTATTCCCACTGCCTGGGTCCTTCCAGCTGAGAGACTTCCCCCCACCACACACACACACACACACCATTAACTCACCTGCATACTTCCTCTGACCACTCTTCTGCTACATGACCCAGCAGCTTCTAAAGGCTTTCTTCTACACCCTGGTGATGTGATTACCATGTGGGTAGGGCTTTGCAGCCATAGGACATCAAGAACATGTTTTCAGGAGAAGGAGAATGAAGCAAAGGGGTGAGGTGGCAGAAGAGGGGAGATGAGGAGATCAGGGGAGCTGAAGGAATCTGTCTTCCCCTCATGGGTGCTAAGCTGAAGTGAAAGGAGACTGTGCAGTCTAAAAGATGGAGAGCAAGATGTTTGGAAGGTGGTGGCAAAGGCTGGTGGTTCTGGCTTCTATTTACTAAAGAGCACCTAGTCCTCCCAGGGAAGGCTTAATGACCCCTTGAGTTGGCATTGGTTTCTTCCATCGTTCAGGCAAAGAAATCAAGGTTCCATCAGTTATAGAATCTGCCTAAAGTCCTACCACTAAACAGAGGAGACATGTGGAGAAGCTTGAATGTATCCCAAGATGTATGGGTTGCCCAGGCTCAGTGGCTATCAGACAGTGAGATGTCATCCCGGGTCCTAAGGGGATTTCAGGACTGAAAGGCGACAGCCCTCACCTGTGCCAGGTCTGGGTCAAGTGGGTCATGAATGGGTGATGTCCCTAGATGAGACAAGTCTGTTAATGTGGCCTGGGAGACACAGTCTTGCAGGGGTAGGGTCAGCCACAGGTGAACTCTTGAAGCCTCCACCTGAGGTTTTGGGCCCAGAGGAAGGTGTCTCAGCTGTGGTGGGAGCTGGCAGGCTGCATCCCACTTCTGAAAGATCAGAACTCGGTGTTTGTTGCCCTGTTTGTGGACCTCATGTTCCAGGCCAAAGGGAAGTGGGGCAGGGAGAACAAAAATTCCTCTGAGACCTTATAGGTTTCCCTTTGCTTGGGGAAAGGCACTTAATCCTTTCCTTTCCTTTGTGAGGAGCCCCCACACAGTTTGTGGCTCTATTCCTGATTCTAAACAATGCAAAGCCAAGAAACTGCTTCCTCTGGGACCCTTTGGCCTTATCCCCTTGCAGCTCCATGAGTTTGTGCCAAAGTCAGCAGCTCTCACATCCAACCATGGTTTAAAAGAAGGCTCTGAGATTGGTAGGAACTATTATTTAAAAAGAAAAAAAATATTGAAGCTGCAACAGACATCAGGCCTGCTGGGCTGTGTTCCAGCTCTCCTGCTCCATTTCTGCATCTCATTGTTCCTCTCCAGGGGCCCCTGTCGCTGAGAAGAAATGGTGGATCTCCCAGTCTTCCCAGACTCCTGCCAGAGAGGGCCTCTCCCCAGCAGTGTCTTCTTCCTCACCCATCTCTTTCTTCTCCTCCAGCCTGGAAAGCTGAACTCAGGTAGTTGTCAAATCGGTGGTCCAGCCAGCCGGGCCATGAGCACCTTAGCTTCTCACCTCCCTCCCGCCAGGGGCTCCCAGGGCTGAGATCCACAGCCCCCTTGGCTGTATCAGGCCCTCCCCCACATATAAGCTGTAGCTTCTGAAGGACAGGGAGGACCTCAGGCTCAACATCTCTCACAAAGGAAGCAGCCAACAAAGAGTATAAACTAATTAAGCAAATGCAATTCTCTGATTCCCCGAGCTGGTCACCGAAATGACCAGGCACATCCCAGGCCTCAAGAAGGTCAAGGGTAGGAGATAAAACATAAAAGCTGTTCAGCGATATGGCTGTCAGAGAAACATATCCAAAGATCTGTAAGCACAGCTAAAAGAGAAATTTGTTTTTTTCCAGAAAGCCAACAAGAACACTAGAGAGGAGGTACTGCTTGAGTAGACTCATGAAGGATACATAATTTCCAGGAAGATGACAGATGGAGGGTAAACTGAGGCAGTCCATGCTCCCAGGAAAAGGGGCAGGCATCAAGTGTGGGGGAAGAGACAGCTTGAGAGAACCTGGAAAAGGAAGCTGGTAGAGAGGGTGTTGGGGCTGTACCCAGTGGGCAACAAGGTGTTTCAAATGGAGTGAGTAACAACAAACATCACTGCTATGGTCTATGAGCAAAGTGAAGAATGGGAGGGATATATGAAGGGGAAGCTCTGGGAATGGGTTTTAGCAGAGTTTCAAAGGAAGAAAAGGAGGTACAAGAAAAGGTGAAGCCAGAAAGAATACTGAAGGCATCCTGAGTGGCAGGAAATAGCACATGCAAAGGGACTGTGCCAGAAATAGCCACTCTCAGGGGAATTGCAGAAAACGGGGAGTAGAGGAGCCACAAGGAGGCACCATTTAAGAGGATGATCAAATTTTTAAAATTCTGATAAATAAAGATCTTGAAGACCAGATTTGGCCTTTAGATAGAAAAACCCATGATGCAAGGAACCCCCATAGATTACGTTAATACTCTTTGTTATTACAGGAACTGTACACATGCATTATAAAAAAAATTAGAAAGTCAGATAAGGAAAAAACAGGAACATATCTATTCCCATCCTACAGAAATTACCACCAAGAACGATTCAGTATATGTCTTTTTGGACCTTTTATCTGCCCATGTTTTTATGCAAACATGTCATTTTTTAATCAAATAAGAGAATAGTGTACATACTGTTTTGAAACTTGCTTTTTTTGGTCCAAGATTCCTTTTCATTTAATGTCCTGGCCATATTTATGTAACTGTCCCCAAGAAAACATTTGCAGCTGGTTGGTTCAAACCAATTACTAGTCCAGCACCGCACCTGGTTGTAATATCCTTTGTGTATATTTTCACCTGGCATACTCATGACAATCACATGTTTAGAAAGCCAAAGCCAATTGTCTTGCAAAGTGTCTTTTGTCATTTGAATGGTTTTCTGTAGATTGCTGAGCTGCAAAGGAATGTGCTATAAACTCACCTTGGGTGAAAGCTGATTCCAGCTGTCATTCTGGCTTCTTGTCCTAGAGGAGGAGGTCAGGGTGGTAGGCCCCGGGGAGCCCATCCTGGCACTCGTCGGGGAAGACGTGGAGTTCTCGTGCCACCTGTCACCATACCTGGATGCCGAGGATATGGAGATCCGCTGGTTCCGGAGTCAGATCTCTGACGTGGTGCACCTGTACCAGGGGCAACAAGAGCTCTACAGCCAGCAAATGGCACAGTTCCAGAACAGGACAAAACTCATCAAGGATTATATCATAGATGGAAGTGTGAGCTTGTGGCTCCATGGTGTCGTTCCTGCTGATGAGGGCCTGTACGGGTGCCGTTTCCTCTCCAGCAGCTTCTCCAAGGAAGCCATCTGGGAACTGGAGGTAGCAGGTATGTAACTTGGCCAAAGAGACAGAGCTGCTTTGCTCAAGAGTAGACAGAGAAACACAGAAAAGGGGAAAACGTATCTATTTTTTAATTTTATTTATTTTTTTAAAAGATTATTTATTTATTTATTTGACAGTCAGGGATCACAAGTAGGCAGAGAGGCAGGCAGAGAGAGAAGGGGAAGCAGGCTCCATGCGGTGCTCAATCCCACGACCCTGGGATCATGACCTGAGCCAAAGGCGGAGGCTTTAACCCACTGAGCCACCCAGGTGGCCCCATATCTATTTTTTTTTTATTGTGACTTTATTTATTATTATTATTACTTTATATCTTTTCAGCGTAACAGTATTCATTGTTTTTGCACCACACCCAGTGTTCCATGCAATCTGTGCCCTCCTTAATACCTACCACCTGGCTCCCCCAACCTCCCACCCCTGCCCCTTCAAAACCCTCAGGTTGTTTTTCAGAGTCCATAGTCTCTCATGGTTCACCTCCCTTTCCAATTTCCCCCAACTCCCTTCTCCTCTCTAACTCCCCATGTCCTCCTTGTTATTTGTTATGCTCCACAAATAAGTGAAACCATATGATAATTGACTCTCTCTGCTTGACTTATTTCACTCAGCATAATCTCTGTCAGTCCCGTCCATGTTGCTACAAAAGTTGGGTATTCAGGGTGCCTGGGTGGCTCAGTGGGTTGGGCCTCTGCTTTCAGCTCAGGTCATGATCTCAGGATCCTGGGATCAAGTCCCGCATCGGGCTCTCTGCTCAGCTCTCTCTCTCTCTCTGTCTGCCTGCCTCTCCATCTACTTGTGCTCTCTCTGTGTCAAATAAGTAAATAAAATCTAAAAAAAAAAAAAAAGTTGGGTATTCATCCTTTCTGATGGAGGCATAATACTCTATAGTGTACCCCATATCTATTTTTTAAAAAAACTATTAAAAAGGAAGATTCATTACAAATTGAACAAAATAAATATTCACAAAAGATACACAAATGGCCCTTAAACATAAAAAAGATGATCACCCTTACCCATTATGAAAGAAAGGCAAATTAAAGCTACATTGAGATGCAATTTTTACCTGTGAGATTGGCAAAAACTCAACAGTTTGACCATACACCCTTGGTGGAGCTGTGGGGAAGCAGGCCTCTGCTTTGTACCCTGGTGATGGAAAGCGAAGCAAAGCTCCAATGCATAGGAATTTGGCAATAGCTAACAGGACTACCTATACATCCACCATTTGAACTGCAGCCCACCTCTAGGAGCTTACCCTGAAGATAAGCCTCCCACAGCTCCACACAGGAAAAGGGCTTACATATTAGTTTAATCTGTGTAGCGTCCTTTGTAATGGTCATAACAGGGAGATATCTAACTATCTAAGCAAAGGTGTTGAGTATGGTCCATCACCCAATGGAGTGATCCACACTACACACCCCCCAAAAATGAGGAGGAGGTTCTAGGAAGCAAGGTGCAGAAGAGATTCTATAGCCTGTAAACTTTGGTATAAGAAAAAACAAACACTGCATGAAAGGAACACAGGAAGGCTGCACTAGGAACTCATGGAACTGGCTGCCTCAAGGAGAAGAGAGAGCAATGGATGGAGAGGATAGAGGAAGGTCTGGGGCTTTCCTGATGTACATTTTATTACAGTATTGCTCTTTAAAAATATCAATGTTTTGCATATTCAAAATATGAAGTTAGCTCCACAGGATGGGGAGACAAAAGAGTGTGTGGAACATAGGTACCTGAACTCTGGTGGGATTCAAGAGAGACAGAGGACAATCTATGGAAATGTAGGGTGGCATTTTTCTTTACTTCAGGGGACAGTCTCTTGTGTAATATGATGAAATGCCAGGACCCCTGCTTAGCCAAATGCCCCCCACAATATCTCCAAATGTCCCTCATGGGTACTACTGTTTCCATGTCCCACCTACCCATGTCCCACCCCATGGGGCATTTACCCCATGTTCCACCACAAATTTAGACTGTCATTCATAGCCCACAGCTGGGGGCTATGAGCCTACATGTGTGTTAAGAGCAGTCACAGTTTGTGAGGCCTTATGATGACTGTAGATGTTGCATTAGTAGCATGAACTTCATGTACACCTTCTAGGAAGGAGGCTGATCTTTCCCACTTTTCCTGCCTCTCCCAGGGCTGGGCTCAGACCCTCGCATCTCCCTTGAGGGCTTCAATAAGGGAGGTGTTCAGCTGAGGTGCAGCTCCAGTGGCTGGTACCCCAAACCCCAGGCTCAGTGGAAAGATCATAAAGGACAGTGCTTATCTCCCGAGACGGAAACAATTGTCCAGGATGCTCAGGGCCTGTTCAATCTGGAAATATCTGTGCTTGTCCAAGGAGATGTCCATAGCAATGTGTCTTGCTCCATCCAGAACTCTCTCCTGCTCCAGAAGAAAGAGTTCACCATCCAGATAGCAGGTGAGTAGATGCTGACTAACCCTCATCTTCCTATCCACCATATCCTCCATACGCATTGTTCCAAAGGTCATCTAAAAGGGCACAATGGTACTGGAGCCTGGTTGTCTCTGGGGTGGACTGAACTTGACACCTGAGAAGTCAGCCCTTTGGATATGAGGAACCTACTGGGAGTACAACAGCTTACCACTCTCCCAAACAGTATGCTGGGAGGCCCCACAGAATCAACATTATGCACCAAAGTCTCTGCCCTAAAACCCAGAAACTACTTGTTAGAGGTCATCACGAGAGCCCATGTGTTCCTAATTTCACCCCCCAAATGATATTTGTAAGCAATGTGCCGCAAACTCTTGCCCTCAGGTTCACATTTCTGTGGGGGAAACATAAACAAGAGAATGAATTATATCGTAAGATTAGAAGATATTAGGTGCTGTAACAGAAAAATGAAGCTGGGAAGGGTGCTAAGGTGTGGTGAGGTGTGCATGTGGATTTAAAAGTGGTATGTTAGGGAAGAAGATAGTTAGGCAATGAGTTGAAGGGTGAGGCCATTATCTAGGACCCAAGTCTTATTATGAGGCACATACTGAAGGGTTTAATGTTCATGACTAGTTGTTTTAAGTCTTGAGGATAAACCTAACTTCTGGTCATTCTTCGCATTGGTACAAATAAATAGTTATGTTACAGTTGGCCCTTGAACAATTTCGGGGGGTTAAGGGTGCTCACCACCCTCTGCCCTGAGCATTTGAAAATCCCCCTATTAACTTCTGACAGCCATAAACTCAACTACTAATAATGTACTGTTGACCGTTAGCATAAAAAGAAAAGCTTAACACAGATTTTCTATATGTATTATATGCTGTATTCTTACAATCTGGTAAGCTAGAGAAAAGAAGATGCTATTTTTAAAAGCCATAAGGGAGAGAGGATCTTGGGAAAATGGTCAAGTGGGAGGACCCTGAGCTCCTCCTATCCCATATTTACAACTAGATGCCATCCACATCCAAGTCAAACCAGAAACTCCACAGCTCAATATAGAGAAGAAGCTGCAGCTGAGAGGTTGGGAAGGTCAGAAAGGCAGAGGGAGGCTGCATGCACAGAGAGGGCAGAAAAATGGGCCCTTGTACCAGGGAATTTACCCAGGGAAGACTCTTTCCCCTAACGTTTGTCTTTAAGTTTGTAAGTTTATAAAAACAGTGGGATTTGGAGCCTGGAGCTTTAAAAGTCATCTGACCATGCACTGGCTTGCAGTGTGAGTGACAGCTGGGTCACTGCCTTCAGGGAGACAGCAGACTGCACAGAGAGGCAATGTAAAAAAGGCAGTTTGCACAAAGCTGAGGTAAATGGGAGTCAGATCTGTTCATCCTGATTTCAGAGAGTGTTGGGTGACTTCTTTAAAAATAAGGGAGGTGGCAGGTGCCATCTTCTTCCCCCCACCCCTGCGGGAGGTGGGGCTGCATACACAGTTATTGTCTTGACCCAGAGTTCAGGGCAAATTTTGTTAAAGATGCCCATGTGCCTTGTCCAGCCAACAGGTGCATAGCTGCCACAACAAACCCTGCCCAGCTGTGGTGCAGTGCCCACACGTGCACCACCAGCCACCCTCACGTGTCAGGCTCAGCCGCATCCAGCCATCACCAAGCACTATGGCCAGCCTTGTACTCAGACCAGCCTGGCAAGAGCTCCCAGCCACCATAGTGCTTTAGGATTCTGGACTCAGGGCCCAATGCAAATACTGCTAACATCACCACTACACTCCCAAGTTCCCCAGTGGGCACACCCCCTCAGAGCAGGCATGCCTGGGTCTCACTGACATCACTGAGAGCAAACACACCCACAGCAGGAGGAGAGTGAGGGTAGACAACTATACTGAAAAGATAAAGGGCCAGACCCAACAGCAAGGTATAAGTAGAACACATAAGATGGTTTGCTAAAGTGCTAGTTTCTCGTAAACAGGGAACATTATCCTGCAGGGCACTCCAGGACCTACTCTTCATAAAATCACTGCTTTCAAAAGCAGAAGTCTTTCTTAATGTACAGAAACAGACACAGAGAGGCAGACAAAATGAAGAGACAGAGAAATTGATCACAAATGGGAGAATGAGATAAAGCCAGGGTAGAGGGCTAAATGAAACATATGTAAGTAACATGTATGACAGAGAATTTAAAGCAATGATCATGCCAGGTGGTGGGTATTAGAGAGGGCACGGATTGCATGGAGCACTGGGTGTGGTGCAAAAATAATGAATACTGTTATGCTGAAAAGAAATTAAAAAAAAAAAAAAGCAATGATCATAGGGCTGCTGAGGGAGGGAGGGGATAGGTGGCTTGGTGATGGATACTGGGGAGGGTATGTGCTATGGTGAGTGCTGTGAATTGTGTAAGACTGATGATTCACAGACCTGTACCCCTGAGGCAAATAATACATTATATGTTAATTTAAAAAATCCAATATACCTTTAAGGAAACTAGGGGAAAAAAATAAAGGAATAATCATAAGCATACTCACCAGATTTGAGAAAAGACTGGAAGACATGACTGAGACACTTAACACAGAGATAAGGAAAACCATGAATGTAAATGGACCAAACGTTCCAATCAAAAGACAAAGGGTGGCAGAATGGATAAAAGACAAGACCCATCTAGATGCTGCCTACAAGAGATCCATTTTAGACCCAAAGACACCTGTAGATTGAACGTGAGGGGATGGAGAAACATCTCTCATGCACGGGGATGTCGAAAGAAAGCTGGAGCGATGATTTATCTTGGAAAAGACAGACTTTAAAACAAAGACTGTAAAAAGGGACAAATGACACTATTTAATAATAAAGGGGTCTATACAAATAAAAGATCAACAATTGTAAATACTTATGTACCCAACATAGGAGCACACAAATAGATGACTGATTAATAATAAACATAAAAGAATGCATTGATAGTAATAAAATAAGAGTAGGGGACAGTAACCTCCTCCCCCTGCTTACATCAAGGGACAGATCATCTAAACAGAAAATCAACAAGGAAACAATGGCTTGGAAAGACGAACGGGACCAGATGGACTTAACAGATGAATTCAGAACATTCCATCCTAAAATAGCAGAACACATATTCTTTTTAAGTACACACAGAACATTCTCCAGAATAGATCACATATTAGCAGACCAAAAAACCTCAACAAATTCAAGAAGATTGAAATCACACCACGTAACTTTTCTGACCACAATGCTGTGAAAGTTGAAGTCAAGGAGACAAAATCTGGAGAGAACACAAAAAAACACAAGGAGGTCAAGTAACGTGCTACTAAACAAACGAATGGGTCAGCCAGGAAATCAAAGAAGAACTTAACAAGTACACGAAAACAAATGAAAATGGAACCACAATAGTCTAATAAAACGTCTGGTGGATCCACAAAAGTGGCTCTGAGAGGGACGTCTACAGCAATACAGACCTACTCGGGGAAGCAAGGAAAAGCTCAAAGGTAATGATTTCACCCTGCATCTAAAGGAGCTAGAGAAAGAACAAAGAAAATCGAAAGCGAGTGGAAGGAAGGAAATAATTAAGACTAGAGCAGAAATAAATTATATGGAAACTACAAACAAAATAGAAAAGATGCTCAACATCACTCATCATTGGAGGAATGTAAATCAAAACTACAATGAGATGTTACCTCACACCTGTCAGAATGGCTAAAAGTAACAAGTCAGGAAATGACAGATGGTGCCAAGGATGTGGTGAAAGGGGAACCCTTTTGCACTGTTGCTGGGAATGCAAGCTGGTGCAGCCACTCTGGAAAACAGTATGGAGGTTGCTGAAAAAGTTAAAAATGGAACTATCTTATGACCCTGTTAAGTTCTTTACTTGGTATTTACCCAAAGGATACAAGAACACTAATTGGAAGGGGTAAATGCACCCTGATGCTTATAGCAACATTATTTGCAATAGCCAGAATATGGAAGCAGCCCGTGTCCATCAGTTGATGAACAAATAAAGAAGAAATCACACACACACACACACACACACACACACACACACACACACATTGGAACTGGAACATTGTTCAGTTATAGAAAGAATGAAATCTCGCTATCTTGCAAGGAAATAGTTGGATCTAGGGTATTATGCTGAGCAAAATAAGTCAGAGAAAGACAAATACCATATGGTTTCATTTGTATGTGGAATTTAAGAAACAACACAAACAAGCAAAGGGATAAAATAAGAGAGAGGGGGAGAGAGAGAAACCAAGAAACAATCTCTTAACTACAGAGAACAAACTGATGGTTTCCAGAGGGGAGGTCAGTCACAGGGAGATAGGTTAAACAGGTGATGGGGGTTAAGGAGGGCTTGTAGTGATGAGCACTGGGTGATGTATGGAAGTATTGAATTGCTGTATTGTACAACTATAACTGATATTACAATATATGTTAGCTAACTGAAATTAAAATAAAAACTTTAAAAAAAGAAAATCTTAAGAAGAGGAAAATACATTTAGAGTACTGTATTGTATTTATATTAAAAAATAGATCTATGTGGACCCACGCAGTTCAAATGTGTGTTGTTCAAGGGTCGACTGTGGAAAAACAAAGAGAAATCTGACCCTTCTAAATGATAACTTGTCACTGAGTAAGAGGACCCAACAACACCACAAGTCACACATAGTTTATTGAAAATATGTACTGTGTCATTGGGGTGGCTTTTCGGGTTAGCTAATTGTGTTATCCAGAGGAAAAATAGAGTGGCTTCTATCTCTATGACAAACATATAGTCACAACTTGGAGCCAGGCACCTTAAACCCCATGAGATAGGACAAAGGGACACCTTCTCCTTGATATTTACATTTCAAAGAAATGGCTCTGAACTCCTTATATGGTTTCCCTTACTGGTGGAGCATAAGGAATAACATGGAGGACATTAGGCGAAAGAAAGAAAAGTGAGTTGGGGTAAATCAGAGGAGACGAAGCATGAGAGACTGTGGACTCTGAGAAGCTGAGCGTTTTGGAGAGGAGGGGTTGGGGTTGGGTGAGCCTGGTGGTGAGTATTAAGGAGGACACTATTGCATGGAGCACTTGGTATGATGCATAAACAATGAATCTTGGAACACTGAAAAAATAAAATTAAAAAAAATTAAAATAAATAATTAATTAATTAATTAAAAACATTTCTGGGTTGTAAAGCTAGTAAGAACTTATTTAGCTTTCAAAAACATTTACATATATCTCAGAGGGAGAGAGAAAAGGTTTTTTGAGTTTTATGAGGAAATGTTCTAAGAAAAGGGAAAAGGAGGACGTCTCTTTCCAAATCCAATTCTTTCTCTTTTTATTTGCATTTATGCTTTTCAAAAGAGCATGTGGTTCACGTGCATGTCTGTGAGGAGCACATTCAGGTAGAGGGAACAGCAAACACAAAGTTCCAGCGGTGGGAATGGGAACGAACATGTATGGTCATTGGGGAAAGAGGAAGGAGGCAGGAGAAGCTTGAACAAGGGGACACAGTAGAGGTTAGCAAATGTGGGAGGCATTGAACCTGGAGCCCTTGCTCTTAACCTACAGATCAGAGCTCCGTAAACCATCTGTAGTGAAGGACCAATCCCTTGTGGCCCAATATTTTTGTACAAGTCAATAAAAATGCGCTACTAGAAAAATTAAAGTGAAAAAGAAAAAAAGAACCACATAATGCTAAATGAAATTAGCTAGACACCAAAGGACAAATATTGTTTGATTCACTTAAAGGGAGGTACCTAGAGTAGTCAAATTCATAAAGATGGAAGGTAGAATAGAAGTTGCCAGTTGCTGGCGTTCAAGGTGGGTAGGGAGTAGAAAATGGGGAGTTTGTGTTTAAGGGGTAGAATTTCAGTGGAGGAGACCAAGAGAGTTCTGGATAGGGACGGTATTGATGATCCACAACAATGTGAAAGTAACTTAATGTCATTGAATTGTACCTTTAAAAATGGTTAAAATAGTAAAATTTATATTTTACTACCATAAAAAAGGAAAAAATACATTTTTAAAAAAGACTGCTGAGATAAAAACCATCATTTTTGAAAATAATAATCTTCCAGACACCAAATTATTATGTTACATTGCCACAGGAGTTCCTAAAGGGTTACTTTCCATTTTGCTTGTGTATTTCTTTGCCCACTGGCCCCTGTGGGAGAGGGTCTCAGTCACATCCTGCCTGAGGACAAAGCCTCCCCAGTGAGCCAATTCTTCCAACGCTGTGATGAGAACTAGAAGCAAGTGTTTGTAAGAAGTGGGAAGAAGATCACCTATCATAAAATTCTTCTGAAGTATTTTAAGATTTTTGATAATATTATTTTTAAGTTGTTGCTAATGCAACAAACTCCAAATTGATGTTTGTATTTTGATTTTGTATCCTGAAATATTGGTAGATTTCTTTGTTCTATTTGGACACTTTTTATTTTTCAAGGATTTTCTGCATAAATATAAAGATAATTTTAATTTAAAAAAAAAGGCAGGGAAAATGACTTGTGGGTTTAACCGTGTGGGTACAGAGCAATAATTCTCTGGTTTTCGGATACTAACACCTTCCATTTTCATGTTCTTCAGAAGTAGGACAATTATGGAGAGAGGTTTAGGGTGGAGGGGTGAGGATAGGGCCAAGATCCCAGAAGCTAAAAGCTGGGGAAGTGGGTGGGATCCATCAGTCCTCCCTTCCATACCCTTCAGTTTGTATTTTCCTATCGTGGCTTAAGTCCACCCGTAGTACTGGGGTCCTCCTCGCGGAGAGCTGCGCGGAGCGCAGGTGCGGCCGCCCTCGTGCACGTTTTACAGATTGCCCATGAGATTTAACGCCTGGCGGCTTGGAAGGCTTTTCGGCACGCTAGGTGTAGAATAGGCTTGTCCCTGAAGTGTTCAGTGGCGCCTAGAGCGAAACAGCTCCTTGTGAGGTGTTTTCCAGATGCCTTTTTACCCGGAGGCTCCCCTTGGAAGAGGGCTTTCCTCGGGACGCTGGTGGCTCTGCCGCTCCTACTGGCTCTCCTCATGACGCTGGCGCTGTACTTCTTTCAGAAGCAACGGCAGTGCCAAGGTAAAGGGCAGACTGGACTGGGGGGTGGGGTGTGTGTGAGGGTGGTCTCCCGCCTGGCGCGCGCTTTGCTGGGAAGAAAGTGCTGGAGGCGGAAGGGGCACCCAGGAGGCGCGGTTCCGCGGCGACTCGGGGCTGGGGTGGGACCTTGCAGAAGAAGGGCGAGCACTCGCCCTCACCTACGCCCCCCTTCCCTCGACCTTTCAGAAAAGCTGAGAAAGCATGCTGAGAAGGACAAAGGTAAGCAGTGAGAGGGGCGCACGCCGCCCGTTTCCCTAAGTAGCAGAAAGTGGTGGGAGAAGGGGGAGGACTTGGTGGGTGGGGGAGGTAAGGACTTCAGACCCCGGGGTACTTGGGAGCAGGGTGCTGGAGGTTTGCTTTGCCACTTGCCCCGCCACCAAGTCCACTCCTCCAACGCACGCAGCCGGTCCTGGTTGCACAGAACGCACAGGGACCGAGTCTGTGCGCTCTAGGGGAGTGACGCCGCAGTGTTCATCCATTGAGATTTTCCTCTTTTCTTCGTTTCTTCTCCAGAGAGACTCACAGCGGAACTGGGTAAGTTCTGGGTGCCGCGCCCACAGTGCTGGCTGCGGACTAGTGGGGTAACCCAGTGCGTGTGCGGTGGAAAGTGTTCAATAGCTTTAGGCGCTCAGTGGAGAGCGGCGGATTGCAACAATGTAATTCTAAATCCATCCTTCTGCGCCTCCCACATCTCCACTCCCACAGGATTCAAGTGCAGCTGCCACGGAGGTCTGACTTCAGACTCTCCCACAAACCGGGCCTGCTCCTTTCCTGCAAATTACATGATTTGTTTACAATTCCACCATTAAACATTTACTCCCACCGTTTCACCTTCCTAGAACATCTTTCTCTTTTTAATGCGAATGCCACTGGGAAGGAAGGCTGCTTTAATTTGCACAGAAGTGTGACTAATTTATCAGGTTCGCTTTTCTCCCCAGGGGACTTGAACCATGGTGTGGGGGTGGGGGCAGATGGGGTGGGGAAGACCTCAAGAACCACTTTGTATGCCCCAGTGAAATTCCAGACGAAATTTCGAGATTTGAGAAGCTTGTTTTGTAGTCCACCTAGTCCTTCGGAAGGCCTACTATAAGAAGTAATTAACACCATAGTCTAAATTAGAGCACAGTGTTGACTTTCCCATGAGGGATTACTGTTTTTTAAGTTTTTATTTTAATTCCAGTTAATTAATATACAGTGTGATATTAGTTTTACATGTGTAATATAGAGATTCCACACTAACATAGCTCACCCTGTGCTTATACAAATAAGTGCACTCCCTAATCCCCATCACATGTTTAACCCAAATCCCCACCCACCTCCCCTTTGATAACCATCACTTTGTTCTCTATAATTAAAAATCTGTTTCTTTTTTTTTTTTTAAGAATCTGTTTCTTGATTTGTCTTTCTCTCTCTATATTTCATATATACATATATATGAACATATATAATATTTTCTCTCTATATTTTTCCCTTTGCTTGTTTTGTTTCTTAAATTCCACATGAATGAAATCGTATAGTATTTGTCTTTCTCTGACTTATTTTTGTTAGCATTATACTCTCTAGTCTCTAGTTCCATCCATGATATTGCAAATAGCAAGCATTAATTTTTTGTGGCTGAGTAATATTCCATTATATATACATACATGTATGTATGTATACCACATTTTATTTTATGCATTCATCAATCGAGGTACACTTGGGCTGCTTCCATATTTTAGCTATTGTAAATAATACTGCTATAAACAGTACTGGGGTACATATACCCCATGTATTGGGCTACATGTATCCTCTTCAGTTAGCATTCTTGTTTTCTTTGGGTAAATACCCACTGTTGTTGAATCATTAGGTAGTTCTATTTTTAACATTTTGAAGAACCTCCATACTGTTTTCAAGAGAGACTTTATCAATTAACAAGGCAGGAAACAACAAATGGAGACGATGTGGAGAAAGGGGAACTCTCTTACACTGTTCATGGGAATACAAGTTCCTGCAGCCACTTAGAAAACAGTGTGGAGATTCCTCAAAAAATTAAAAGTAGAGCTACCCTATGACCCAGCAATTCCACTACTGGGTATTTACCCCAGAGATAGAGATGTAGTGAAAAGAAGGGCCATATGTACCCCAATGTTCATAGCAGCAATGTTCACAATATCCAAATTGTGGAAAGAGCTGAGGTCCCTTTCAACAGACCAATGGATAAAGAAGATGTCCATATATACAATGGAATATTACTCAGCCATCAGAAAGGATGAATACCCAACTTTTGCATCAACATGGCCGGGTCTGGAGGAGATTATGCTGAGTGAAATAAATCAAGCAGAGAAAGTAAATTATCATATGGTTTTACTTACTTGAGGAACATAAGGAATAACAAGGAGGACATTAGGAGAAGGAAAGGAAAAGTGAATTGGGGAAAATCGGAGGGGGAGATGAACCACGAGAGACTGTGGACTCTGAGAAACAAAGTGAGGGTTTTAAAGGGGAGGAAGTTAGAGGAATGGGTGAGCCTGGTAGTGGGTATTATGGAGGGCACGTATGGCGTGTTATACGTAAACAATGAATCTTGGAACACTACATCAAAAACAAATGACATACTGTATAGTGACTAAATAACACAATGAAAAAAAAACACAAGAGAGTGGCTTTCACACCCACAATGAAATAGGGTTCCTTTTCTTCCACATCCTCACCAACACCTGTTGTTTCTTATATTGTTGATTTTAGCTATTCGGACAGGTGGGAGGTGGTAATGTATTGTAGATTTGATTTGCATTTCCCTGATGTTGAATTGATGATGAGCATCTTTTCACATGTCTATTGGCCATCTGTTTGTATTCTTTGGGAGAACGTGGACTTTTTTGCATTCTGCCCATTTTTTAATTGGATTATTTGGTTTTTGGGTATTGTGTTTTTAAGTTCTTTCTAGATTTTGGGTACTAAGCTTTTATCAGATATGTCATTTGCAAATATCTTCTCTCATTCAGTGGGTTGCCTTTTAGTTTTGTTGATTGTCTCCTATGCTGGGCAGATGCTTTCAATTTGATGAAGTCCCAATAGTTTGTTTTTGCATTTATTTACCTTGATACCGGAGACCTATCTAGAAGAAGTTGCTAAGGCCTATGCCAAAGAAGTTACTTGTGTTTTCTCTGCTTATGTTTTCTTCAAGCATTTCTGTTGTTTCCTGACACATTCTTAGGTCTCTCATCCATTTTGAATTTATTTTTGTGTATGGTGTAAAAAGTGGTCTAGTTTTACTCTTTTGCATGTTGTTTTGTTGAAGAGACTGTCTTTTCCCCATTGGATATTCTTTAATGCTCTGTTGAAGATTAATGGACCATTTAGTTTTGGGTTCATTTCTGGGTTTTCTATTCTGTTCCTTTGATTTTTGTGCCAGTACCAAGCTCTTTTGATTACTACAGCTTTGTATTATATCTTAAAGTCCAGAATTGTGATGCCTCCAGCTTTGTTTCTCCTTTTCAAGATGGCTTTGGCTATTCAGAGTCTTTGGTGGTTTTATACAAATTTTAGAACTGTTTGTACTAGTTCTGTAAAAGATGCTGTTGGTACTTTGATATGGAATGCCTTAAATTTGTAGATTGATTTGGATAGTATAGCTATTTTAACAATATTTGTTCTTCCAATCCATCAGCATGAACTGTCTTTTCATTTCTTTCTGTCATCTTCAATTCCTTTCATGAGTGTATTACAGTTTTCAGAGAACAGGTGTTTCACCTCTTTGATTAGATTTGTTCTTAGGTATCCTACTGTCTTGGGTGCAATTGTAAGTGGGATTGTTGCCTTAATTTCCCTTCCTGCTTTTTTATTGTTGGTGTATAGAAATACAACAGATTTCTGTACATTGATTTTATATCCTGTAACTTTGATGAATTTGTGTATCAGTTCTAGCACTTTTTTGGTTGGGGTCTTTCAGATTTTCTGTTTAATGTATCATGTCATCTGCAAAGAGTGAAAGTTTGGCTTCTTCCTTGCCAGTCTGGATTCCTTGTATTTATTTTTGTTGTCTGCTTGCTGAGGCTAGGACTTCTAATACTATGTTAAATAACAGTGGATAGAGTGGGTAACCCTGTCTTGTTCCTGACCATAGAGGGAAAAGCTCTCACTCCCCACCCCATTCTTCATAGATGGTCTTTATTATGTTGAGGTATGTTCCCTCTAAACCTACTTGGTTGAGGGTTTTTGTCATGAATCACTGTTGTACTTTGTCTTTCTGTATTTATTGAAATGATCATGTGGTTCTTATTCTTTCTTTAATAATGTGATGTATCACATTGATTATAGAAGTTGAACCACACTTGTAGCCCAGGAATAAATATCACTTGATCATGGTGAATGAGTTTTTTAATATATTGTTGGATTCAGTTTGTTAAGATTTTGTTGAGGATTTTTGCATCTATGCTCATAATGGACGTTGGTGTATCGTGCTCTCTCTCTCTCTCTTTTGGTATCTTTATCTGGTTTTGCTGTTAGGGTAATGTTGGCCTCAAAGAATGAATTTCCTTTTCTATTCTAAAAATAGTTGGAGAAGAGTAAGTATTAACTCATCTTTAAATTAGTGGTAGAATTTAACTGTGAAGCTCCCTGGTTCTGAACTTTTGTTCATTGGGAATTTTTTGAAACTTAAAATCAATTAATTAACATATAGTGTATTATTAGTTTCCGAGGTAGAATTCAGTGATTCATCAGTTGCATAGAACACCCAGTGCTCATTCTATCAAGTGCCCTCCTTAAAGCCCATTACCCAATTACCCTAACATCCCTCTCCCCTCCAGCAACCCTCGGTTTGTTTCCTATAGTTGAGTCACTTGTGATTTGTCTCCCTCTCTGATTTCATCCTATTTTATTTTTCCCTCCCTTCCCCTATGTTCCCTTGTTTTGCTTCTTAAATTTCCACATATGAATAAAATCATATGGTATTTGTCTTTCTCTGATACACTTATTTCACTTAGCATAATACCCTCTAGTTCCATCCACATAATTGCAAAATGGTAAGATTTCATGCTTTTTGATGGCTGAGTAATATTCCACTATAGATATATAGACCACATCTTCTTTATCCATTCATCTGTTGATGGACATCTCAGCTCTTTCCATAGTTTGGCTACTGTAGACATTGCTGCTATAAACATTGGGGTACATGTGCCCTTTGAATCACTATGTTTGTATCCTTTGGATAAATACCTAGTAGTGCAATTGCTGGGTCGTATGGTGGCTGTATTTTTAACTTTTTGAGGAGCCCCCCCCTGCTGTTTTCCAGTTTTGCTGCACCAGCTTGCATTACCACCAACAGTGTAAGAGGGTTTCCTTTTCTCTGCCTCCTTGCCAATTTCTGTTATTACCCGACTTGTTAATTTTAGCCAATCGGACTGGTGTGAGGTGGTATCTCATTGTGATTTTGGTCTGTTGAAAGTTTTTTGATTACTGATTCAGTTTCTTTGCTGGTTATTAGTCTGTTCAAGTTTTCCATTTCTTGTCTTTTCAGTTTGGGTATTTTATATATTTCTAGGAATTTAACCATTTCTTCTAGACTGTTCAATTTGTTGGGCTATAGTTATTTTCAAAAAATTCTCTTATGGGATTGTATTTCTTATGATATGTGGTGTTGGCTGTTATTTCTCCCCTATTTGTGATTTTATTTATTTGATTCCTTTCTCTTTTTTCTAGATAAGCATAGCTAGAGAGCTATAAATTTTAAAGAACTCCTGGTTTCGTTGATCTATTCTATTGTTTTTGTAGTTTCTGTATCATTTATTTCTACTCTCATCTTAATTATTTCCTTCCTTCTGCTGGCTTTAGGTTTTGTTTGTTGTTCTTTTTCTAGCTCCTCTAGGTGAAAGGTTAGGATTTTTTTTTTTTTTTTTTTTTAGCTTTTTCTTGCTCTTTGAGGTAAGCCTGTATTTCTGTATATTTGCCTCTTAGGACCGGTTTTGACCATTTGGGTTTCATTTTCATTTGTTTCTATGTCCTTTTTTTTAAAAAATTTTTTTATTTTTTATAAACATATATTTTTATCCCCAGGGGTACAGGTCTGTGAATCACCAGGTTTACACACTTCACAGCACTCACCAAAGCACATACCCTCCCTAATGTCTATGTCCTTTTTAATTTCTTCTTTGACTTCTGGTTGATCCATTCATTGTTTCATAGTATTTTTTTTTACAATGGTTATGCAGTTTTTACTACTTCTCAGGCCAAGAAACTTACAAAACATCATTGGAAAGAGGAAAAATGATATAAAGTTAAAACGATATTGTCAAAATGGAATATTTCTTTGAGAATTTTTTGGGAAATATTATATTTGAACTTTTTTTCTTGAGTTATGGTAAACATATTCTGTTTTTATAAGGGTAATAAGGGTAAGATTTGTATTTTTTTTTAAACTACCATGTGTTTCCAATCTTTCCAGACTTTTTCTTGTGGTTGACTTCTAGTTTCATAGTATTGTGGTCAGAAAAGTTGCATGGTATATAACTTAGATCTTGAATTCTTCAGGCCTGATTTGTGACTTAGTATGTGATCTACTCTGGAGAAGGTACCCTGTTCACTTGAAAAGAATGTGTATTCTTCTGGCTTAGAATAAAATATTCTGAATGCATCTATTAAATCCATTTGTTCCATTGTGTCATTCAAACTTGTTGTTTTCTTTTTATTTTAATTTATTTTCAGCATAACAGTATTCATTATTTTTGCACCACACCCAGTGCTTCATGTAATCCGTGCCCTCTATAATACCCACCACCGGGTACCCCAACCTCCCACCCCCCCACCACTTCAAACCCCTCAGATTATTTTTCAGAGTCCATAGTCTCTCATGGTTCACCTCCCCTTCCAATTTCCCCCATCTCCCTTCTCCTCTCTAACTCCCCATGTCCACCATGCTATTTGTTAT